>NW_028115362.1:0-56531 GCF_964273445.1 Streptopelia decaocto | reverse complement strand
GAATTGGGACAAAAATTGGAAAATTTTTAAGGGACTTTGAAAAATTTCAACTGGAATTTTTAGCAATTTTTTTTACGTGAAATTGTAAAACATGTGGACATGGATTTTGAAAATTCTAGAGAGAATTTTAAAAGCTTCAACAGAATTTCAACACTTTGAGAGGGATTTGAAAAGTTTCAATGGGAAATGGGAAGAATTGGGACAAAAAATTGGAAATTTTTTAAGGGACTTTGAAAAAATTTCAACTGGAATTTTTAACATTTTTTTTTACGTGAAATTGTAAAACATGTGGACATGGATTTTGAAAATTCTAGAGAGAATTTTAAAAGCTTTAACAGAATTTTCTACAATTTTTGAGAGGAATTTGAAAAAGTTTTCAATGGGAATGGGAAGAATTGGGACAAAAAATTGGAAAATTTTTAAGGGACTTTGAAAAAATTTCAACTGGAATTTTAGCCATTTTTTTGACGTGAAATTGTAAACATGTGGCCATGGATTTTGAAAATTCTAGAGAGAATTTTAAAAGCTTCAACAGAATTTCAACAATTTTGAGAGGGATTTGAAAAGTTTCAATGGGAATGGGAAGAATTGGGACAAAAATTGGAAAATTTTTTAAGGGACTTTGAAAAAAATTTTCAACTGGAATTTTAGCCATTTTTTTTGACGTGAAATTGGAATTTTAGCCATTTTTTGACGTGAAATTGTAAACATGTGGCCATGGATTTTGAAAATTCTAGAGAGAATTTTAAAAGCTTCAACAGAATTTCAACACTTTTGAGAGGGATTTGAAAAGTTTCAATGGGAATGGGAAGAATTGGGACAAAAATTGGAAAATTTTTAAGGGACTTTGAAAAAATTTCAACTGGAATTTTAGCCATTTTTTGACGTGAAATTGTGAACATGTGGACATGGATTTTGAAAATTCTAGAGAGAATTTTAAAAGCTTCAAGAGAATTTCAACAATTTTGAGAGGGATTTGAAAAGTTTCAATGGGAATGGGAAGAATTGGGACAAAAATTGGAAAATTTTTAAGGGACTTTGAAAAAATTTCAACTGGAATTTTAGCCATTTTGTTACGTGAAAATGTAAACATGTGGCCATGGATTTTGAAAATTCTAGAGAGAATTTTAAAAGCTTCAACAGAATTTCAACAATTTTGAGAGGGATTTGAAAAGTTTCAATGGGAATGGGAAGAATTGGGACAAAAATTGGAAAATTTTTAAGGGACTTTGAAAAAATTTCAACTGGAATTTTAGCCATTTTTTGACGTGAAATTGTAAACATGTGGACATGGATTTTGAAAATTCTAGAGAGAATTTTAAAAGCTTCAAGAGAATTTCAACAATTTTGAGAGGGATTTGAAAAGTTTCAATGGGAATGGGAAGAATTGGGACAAAAATTGGAAAATTTTTCAGGGACTTTGAAAAAATTTCAACTGGAATTTTAGCAATTTTTTGACGTGAAATTGTAAACATGTGGACATGGATTTTGAAAATTCTAGAGAGAATTTTAAAAGCTTCAACAGAATTTCAACAATTTTGAGAGGGATTTGAAAAGTTTCAATGGGAATGGGAAGAATTGGGACAAAAATTGGAGATTTTTAAGGGACTTTGAAAAAATTTCAACTGGAATTTTAGCAATTTTTTTGCGTGAAATTGTGAACATGTGGACATGGATTTTGAAAATTCTAGAGAGAATTTTAAAAGCTTCAAGAGAATTTCAACAATTTTGAGAGGGATTTGAAAAGTTTCAATGGGAATGGGAAGAATTGGGACAAAAATTGGAAAATTTTTAAGGGACTTTGAAAAAATTTCAACTGGAAATTTAGCATTTTTTTTACGTGAAATTGTAAACATGTGGACATGGATTTTGAAAATTCTAGAGAGAATTTTAAAAGCTTTAACAGAATTTCTACAATTTTGAGAGGGATTTGAAAAGTTTCAATGGGAATGGGAAGAATTGGGACAAAAATGGGAAAAGTTTTTAAGGGACTTTGAAAAAATTTCAACTGGAATTTTAGCCATTTTTTGACGTGAAATTGTAAACATGTGGACATGGATTTTGAAAATTCTAGAGAGAATTTTAAAAGCTTCAAGAGAATTTCAACAATTTTGAGAGGGATTTGAAAAGTTTCAATGGGAATGGGAAGAATTGGGACAAAAATTGGAAAATTTTTCAGGGACTTTGAAAAAATTTCAACTGGAATTTTAGCCATTTTTTGACGTGAAATTGTAAACATGAGGACATGGATTTTGAAAATTCTAGAGAGAATTTTAAAAGCTTCAAGAGAATTTCAACAATTTTGAGAGGGATTTGAAAAGTTTCAATGGGAATGGGAAGAATTGGGACAAAAATGGGAAAATTTTTAAGGGACTTTGAAAAAATTTCAACTGGAATTTTAGCCATTTTTTGATGTGAAATTGTAAACATGTGGCCATGGATTTTGAAAATTCTAGAGAGAATTTTAAAAGCTTCAAGAGAATTTCAACAATTTTGAGAGGGATTTGAAAAGTTTCAATGGGAATGGGAAGAATTGGGACAAAAATTGGAAAATTTTTAAGGGACTTTGAAAAAATTTCAACTGGAATTTTAGCCATTTTTTGACGTGAAATTGTAAACATGTGGACATGGATTTTGAAAATTCTAGAGAGAATTTTAAAAGCTTCAACAGAATTTCAACACTTTTGAGAGGGATTTGAAAGTTTCAATGGGAATGGGAAGAATTGGGACAAAAATTGGAAAATTTTTAAGGGACTTTGAAAAAATTTCAACTGGAATTTTAGCAATTTTTTGACGTGAAATTGTAAACAGGTGGCCATGGATTTTGAAAATTCTAGAGAGAATTTTAAAAGCTTCAAGAGAATTTCAACAATTTTGAGAGGGATTTGAAAAGTTTCAATGGGAATGGGAAGAATTGGGACAAAAATTGGAAAATTTTTAAGGGACTTTGAAAAAATTTCAACTGGAATTTTAGCCATTTTTTTACGTGAAATTGTGAACATGTTGAAGTGGATTTTGAAAATTCTAGAGAGAATTTTAAAAGCTTCAAGAGAATTTCAACAATTTTGAGAGGGATTTGAAAAGTTTCAATGGGAATGGGAAGAATTGGGACAAAAATTGGAAATTTTTTAAGGGACTTTGAAAAAATTTCAACTGGAAATTTAGCCATTTTTTGACGTGAAATTGTAAACATGAGGACATGGATTTTGAAAATTCTAGAGAGAATTTTAAAAGCTTCAAGAGAATTTCAACAATTTTGAGAGGGATTTGAAAAGTTTCAATGGGAATGGGAAGAATTGGGACAAAAATTGGAAAATTTTTAAGGGACTTTGAAAAAATTTCAACTGGAATTTAGCCATTTTTTGACGTGAAATTGTAAACATGTGGACATGGATTTTGAAAATTCTAGAGAGAATTTTAAAAGCTTCAACAGAATTTCAACAATTTTGAGAGGGATTTGAAAAGTTTCAATGGGAATGGGAAGAATTGGGACAAAAATGGGAAAATTTTTAAGGGACTTTGAAAAAATTTCAACTGGAATTTTAGCAATTTTTTGACGTGAAATTGTAAACATGTGGCCATGGATTTTGAAAATTCTAGAGAGAATTTTAAAAGCTTCAAGAGAATTTCAACAATTTTGAGAGGGATTTGAAAAGTTTCAATGGGAATGGGAAGAATTGGGACAAAAATGGGAAAATTTTTAAGGGACTTTGAAAAAATTTCAACTGGAATTTTAGCCATTTTTTGACGTGAAATTGTAAACATGTGGACATGGATTTTGAAAATTCTAGGAGAATTTTAAAAGCTTCAACAGAATTTCAACACTTTTGAGAGGGATTTGAAAAGTTTCAATGGGAATGGGAAGAATTGGGACAAAAATTGGAAAATTTTTAAGGGACTTTGAAAAAATTTCAACTGGAATTTTAGCAATTTTTTGACGTGAAATTGTAAACAGGTGGCCATGGATTTTGAAAATTCTAGAGAGAATTTTAAAAGCTTCAAGAGAATTTCAACAATTTTGAGAGGGATTTGAAAAGTTTCAATGGGAATGGGAAGAATTGGGACAAAAATTGGAAAATTTTTAAGGGACTTTGAAAAAATTTCAACTGGAATTTTAGCCATTTTTTTACGTGAAATTGTGAACATGTTGAAGTGGATTTTGAAAATTCTAGAGAGAATTTTAAAAGCTTCAACAGAATTTCAACAATTTTGAGAGGGATTTGAAAAGTTTCAATGGGAATGGGAAGAATTGGGACAAGAATTGGAAATTTTTTAAGGGACTTTGAAAAAATTTCAACTGGAAATTTAGCCATTTTTTTAAGTGAAATTGTGAACATGTGGACATGGATTTTGAAAATTCTAGAGAGAATTTTAAAAGCTTCAACAGAATTTCAACAATTTTGAGAGGGATTTGAAAAGTTTCAATGGGAATGGGAAGAATTGGGACAAAAATGGGAAAATTTTTAAGGGACTTTGAAAAAATTTCAACTGGAATTTTAGCAATTTTTTGACGTGAAATTGTAAACATGTGGACATGGATTTTGAAAATTCTAGAGAGAATTTTAAAAGCTTCAAGAGAATTTCAACAATTTTAAGAGGGATTTGAAAAGCTTCAATGGGAATGGGAAGAATTGGGACAAAAATTGGAAAATTTTTAAGGGACTTTGAAAAAATTTCAACTGGAATTTTAGCCATTTTTTGACGTGAAATTGTAAACATGTGGCCATGGATTTTGAAAATTCTAGAGAGAATTTTAAAAGCTTCAAGAGAATTTCAACAATTTTGAGAGGGATTTGAAAAGTTTCAATGGGAATGGGTAGAATTGGGACAAAAATTGGAAAATTTTTAAGGGACTTTGAAAAAATTTCAACTGGAATTTTAGCCATTTTTTGACGTGAAATTGTAAACAGGTGGCCATGGATTTTGAAAATTCTAGAGAGAATTTTAAAAGCTTCAACAGAATTTCAACAATTTGGAGAGGGATTTGAAAAGTTTCAATGGGAATGGGAAGAATTGGGACAAAAATTGGAAAATTTTTAAGGGACTTTGAAAAAATTTCAACTGGAATTTTAGCAATTTTTTTACGTGAAATTGTGAACATGTTGAAGTGGATTTTGAAAATTCTAGAGAGAATTTTAAAAGCTTCAACAGAATTTCAACAATTTTGAGAGGGATTTGAAAAGTTTCAATGGGAATGGGAAGAATTGGGACAAGAATTGGAAATTTTTTAAGGGACTTTGAAAAAATTTCAACTGGAAATTTAGCCATTTTTTTAAGTGAAATTGTGAACATGTGGACATGGATTTTGAAAATTCTAGAGAGAATTTTAAAAGCTTCAACAGAATTTCAACAATTTTGAGAGGGATTTGAAAAGTTTCAATGGGAATGGGAAGAATTGGGACAAAAATGGGAAAATTTTTTAAGGGACTTTGAAAAAATTTCAACTGGAATTTTAGCCATTTTGTTACGTGACATTGTAAACATGTGGCCATGGATTTTGAAAATTCTAGAGAGAATTTTAAAAGCTTCAAGAGAATTTCAACAATTTTGAGAGGGATTTGAAAAGTTTCAATGGGAATGGGAAGAATTGGGACAAAAATTGGAAAATTTTTAAGGGACTTTGAAAAAATTTCAACTGGAATTTTAGCCATTTTTTGACGTGAAATTGTAAACATGTGGACATGGATTTTGAAAATTCTAGAGAGAATTTTAAAAGCTTCAACTGAATTTCAACAATTTTGAGAGGGATTTGAAAAGTTTCAATGGGAATGGGAAGAATTGGGACAAAAATTGGAAAATTTTTAAGGGACTTTGAAAAAATTTCAACTGGAATTTTAGCCATTTTTTGACGTGAAATTGTAAACATGTGGCCATGGATTTTGAAAATTCTAGAGAGAATTTTAAAAGCTTCAAGAGAATTTCAACAATTTTGAGAGGGATTTGAAAAGTTTCAATGGGAATGGGAAGAATTGGGACAAAAATTGGAAAATTTTTCAGGGACTTTGAAAAAATTTCAACTGGAATTTTAGCCATTTTTTGACGTGAAATTGTAAACATGTGGACATGGATTTTGAAAATTCTAGAGAGAATTTTAAAAGCTTCAAGAGTATTTCAACAATTTTGAGAGGGATTTGAAAAGTTTCAATGGGAATGGGAAGAATTGGGACAAAAATTGGAAAATTTTTAAGGGACTTTGAAAAAATTTCAACTGGAATTTTAGCAATTTTTTGACGTGAAATTGTAAACATGTGGACATGGATTTTGAAAATTCTAGAGAGAATTTTAAAAGCTTCAAGAGAATTTCAACAATTTTGAGAGGGATTTGAAAAGTGTCAATGGGAATGGAAGAATTGGGACAAAAATTGGAAAATTTTTAAGGGACTTTGAAAAAATTTCAACTGGAATTTTAGCCATTTTTTGACGTGAAATTGTAAACAGGTGGCCATGGATTTTGAAAATTCTAGAGAGAATTTTAAAAGCTTCAACAGAATTTCAACAATTTTGAGAGGGATTTGAAAAGTTTCAATGGGAATGGGAAGAATTGGGACAAAAATTGGAAAATTTTTAAGGGACTTTGAAAAAATTTCAACTGGAATTTTAGCAATTTTTTTACGTGAAATTGTGAACATGTAGAAGTGGATTTTGAAAATTCTAGAGAGAATTTTAAAAGCTTCAACAGAATTTCAACAATTTTGAGAGGGATTTGAAAAGTTTCAATGGGAATGGGAAGAATTGGGACAAAAATTGGAAATTTTTTAAGGGACTTTGAAAAAATTTCAACTGGAAATTTAGCATTTTTTTTACGTGAAATTGTAAACATGTGGCCATGGATTTTGATAATTCTAGAGAGAATTTTAAAAGCTTCAAGAGAATTTCAACAATTTTGAGAGGGATTTGAAAAGTTTCAATGGGAATGGGAAGAATTGGGACAAAAATTGGAAAATTTTTAAGGGACTTTGAAAAAATTTCAACTGGAATTTTAGCAATTTTTTTACGTGAAATTGTGAACATGTTGAAGTGGATTTTGAAAATTGTAGAGAGAATTTTAAAAGCTTCAGCAGAATTTCAACAATTTTGAGAGGGATTTGAAAAGTTTCAATGGGAATGGGAAGAATTGGGACAAAAATTGGAAATTTTTTAAGGGACTTTGAAAAAATTTCAACTGGAAATTTAGCCATTTTTTTACGTGAAATTGTGAACATGTGGACATGGATTTTGAAAATTCTAGAGAGAATTTTAAAAGCTTCAAGAGAATTTCAACAATTTTGAGAGGGATTTGAAAAGTTTCAATGGGAATGGGAAGAATTGGGACAAAAATTGGAAATTTTTAAGGGACTTTGAAAAAATTTCAACTGGAATTTTAGCCATTTTTTGACGTGAAATTGTAAACATGTGGCCATGGATTTTGAAAATTCTAGAGAGAATTTTAAAAGCTTCAAGAGAATTTCAACAATTTTGAGAGGGATTTGAAAAGTTTCAATGGGAATGGGAAGAATTGGACAAAAATTGGAAAATTTTTAAGGGACTTTGAAAAAATTTCAACTGGAATTTTAGCAATTTTTTGACGTGAAATTGTAAACAGGTGGCCATGGATTTTGAAAATTCTAGAGAGAATTTTAAAAGCTTCAACAGAATTTCAACAATTTTGAGAGGGGATTTGAAAAGTTTCAATGGGAATGGGAAGAATTGGGACAAAAATTGGAAAATTTTGAAGGGACTTTGAAAAAATTTCAACTGGAATTTTAGCCATTTTTTGACGTGAAATTGTAAACATGTGGCCATGGATTTTGAAAATTCTAGAGAGAATTTTAAAAGCTTCAAGAGAATTTCAACAATTTTGAGAGGGATTTGAAAAGTTTCAATGGGAATGGGAAGAATTGGGACAAAAATTGGAAAATTTTTAAGGGACTTTGAAAAAATTTCAACTGGAATTTTAGCAATTTTTTGACGTGAAATTGTAAACATGTGGACATGGATTTTGAAAATTCTAGAGAGAATTTTAAAAGCTTCAACAGAATTTCCACAATTTTGAGAGGGATTTGAAAAGTTTCAATGGGAATGGGAAGAATTGGGACAAAAATGGGAAAATTTTTAAGGGACTTTGAAAAAATTTCAACTGGAATTTTAGCCATTTTTTGACGTGAAATTGTAAACATGTGGCCATGGATTTTGAAAATTCTAGAGAGAATTTTAAAAGCTTCAAGAGAATTTCAGCAATTTTGAGAGGGATTTGAAAAGTTTCAATGGGAATGGGAAGAATTGGCACAAAAATTGGAAAACTTTTAAGGGACTTTGAAAAAATTTCAACTGGAATTTTAGCCATTTTTTGACGTGAAATTGTAAACATGTGGACATGGATTTTGAAAATTCTAGAGAGAATTTTAAAAGCTTCAAGAGAATTTCAACAATTTTGAGAGGGATTTGAAAAGTTTCAATGGGAATGGGAAGAATTGGGACAAAAATTGGAAAATTTTTAAGGGACTTTGAAAAAATTTCAACTGGAATTTTAGCCATTTTTTGACGTGAAATTGTGAACATGTGGACATGGATTTTGAAAATTCTAGAGAGAATTTTAAAAGCTTCAAGAGAATTTCAACAATTTTGAGAGGGATTTGAAAAGTTTCAATGGGAATGGGAAGAATTGGGACAAAAATTGGAAAATTTTTCAGGGACTTTGAAAAAATTTCAACTGGAATTTTAGCCATTTTGTTACGTGACATTGTAAACATGTGGCCATGGATTTTGAAAATTCTAGAGAGAATTTTAAAAGCTTCAACAGAATTTCAACACTTTTGAGAGGGATTTGAAAAGTTTCAATGGGAATGGGAAGAATTGGGACAAAAATTGGAAATTTTTTAAGGGACTTTGAAAAAATTTCAACTGGAATTTTAGCCATTTTTTGACGTGAAATTGTAAACATGTGGACATGGATTTTGAAAATTCTAGAGAGAATTTTAAAAGCTTCAAGAGAATTTCAACAATTTTGAGAGGGATTTGAAAAGTTTCAATGGGAATGGGAAGAATTGGGACAAAAATTGGAAAATTTTTAAGGGACTTTGAAAAAATTTCAACTGGAATTTTAGCAATTTTTTTACGTGAAATTGTGAACATGTTGAAGTGGATTTTGAAAATTCTAGAGAGAATTTTAAAAGCTTCAACAGAATTTCAACAATTTTGAGAGGGATTTGAAAAGTTTCAATGGGAATGGGAAGAATTGGGACAAAAATTGGAAATTTTTTAAGGGACTTTGAAAAAATTTCAACTGGAAATTTAGCATTTTTTTTACGTGAAATTGTAAACATGTGGACATGGATTTTGAAAATTCTAGAGAGAATTTTAAAAGCTTCAAGAGAATTTCAACAATTTTGAGAGGGATTTGAAAAGTTTCAATGGGAATGGGAAGAATTGGGACAAAAATTGGAAAATTTTTAAGGGACTTTGAAAAAATTTCAACTGGAATTTTAGCAATTTTTTGACGTGAAATTGTAAACAGGTGGCCATGGATTTTGAAAATTCTAGAGAGAATTTTAAAAGCTTCAAGAGAATTTCAACAATTTTGAGAGGGATTTGAAAAGTTTCAATGGGAATGGGAAGAATTGGGACAAAAATTGGAAAATTTTGAAGGGACTTTGAAAAAATTTCAACTGGAATTTTAGCCATTTTTTGACGTGAAATTGTAAACATGTGGCCATGGATTTTGAAAATTCTAGAGAGAATTTTAAAAGCTTCAACAGAATTTCAACAATTTTGAGAGGGATTTGAAAAGTTTCAATGGGAATGGGAAGAATTGGGACAAAAATTGGAAAATTTTTAAGGGACTTTGAAAAAATTTCAACTGGAATTTTAGCAATTTTTTGACGTGAAATTGTAAACATGTGGACATGGATTTTGAAAATTCTAGAGAGAATTTTAAAAGCTTCAACAGAATTTCCACAATTTTGAGAGGGATTTGAAAAGTTTCAATGGGAATGGGAAGAATTGGGACAAAAATTGGAAAATTTTTAAGGGACTTTGAAAAAATTTCAACTGGCATTTTAGCCATTTTTTGACGTGAAATTGTGAACATGTGGCCATGGATTTTGAAAATTCTAGAGAGAATTTTAAAAGCTTCAACAGAATTTCAGCAATTTTGAGAGGGATTTGAAAAGTTTCAATGGGAATGGGAAGAATTGGCACAAAAATTGGAAAACTTTTAAGGGACTTTGAAAAAATTTCAACTGGAATTTTAGCCATTTTTTGACGTGAAATTGTAAACATGTGGACATGGATTTTGAAAATTCTAGAGAGAATTTAAAAGCTTCAAGAGAATTTCAACACTTTTGAGAGGGATTTGAAAAGTTTCAATGGGAATGGGAAGAATTGTGACAAAAATGGGAAAATTTTTAAGGGACTTTGAAAAAATTTCAACTGGAATTTTAGCCATTTTGTTACGTGACATTGTAAACATGTGGCCATGGATTTTGAAAATTCTAGAGAGAATTTTAAAAGCTTCAACAGAATTTCAACACTTTTGAGAGGGATTTGAAAAGTTTCAATGGGAATGGGAAGAATTGGGACAAAAATTGGAAATTTTTTAAGGGACTTTGAAAAAATTTCAACTGGAATTTTAGCCATTTTTTGACGTGAAATTGTAAACATGTGGACATGGATTTTGAAAATTCTAGAGAGAATTTTAAAAGCTTCAAGAGAATTTCAACAATTTTGAGAGGGATTTGAAAAGTTTCAATGGGAATGGGAAGAATTGGGACAAAAATGGGAAAATTTTTAAGGGACTTTGAAAAAATTTCAACTGGAATTTTAGCCATTTTTTGACGTGAAATTGTAAACATGGGGACATGGATTTTGAAAATTCTAGAGAGAATTTTAAAAGCTTCAAGAGAATTTCAACAATTTTGAGAGGGATTTGAAAAGTTTCAATGGGAATGGGAAGAATTGGGACAAAAATTGGAAAATTTTTAAGGGACTTTGAAAAAATTTCAACTGGAATTTTAGCAATTTTTTGACGTGAAATTGTAAACATGTGGCCATGGATTTTGAAAATTCTAGAGAGAATTTTAAAAGCTTCAAGAGAATTTCAACAATTTTGAGAGGGATTTGAAAAGTTTCAATGGGAATGGGAAGAATTGGGACAAAAATTGGAAAATTTTTAAGGGACTTTGAAAAAATTTCAACTGGAATTTTAGCCATTTTTTGACGTGAAATTGTAAACATGTGGCCATGGATTTTGAAAATTCTAGAGAGAATTTTAAAAGCTTCAACAGAATTTCAACAATTTTGAGAGGGATTTGAAAAGTTTCAATGGGAATGGGAAGAATTGGGACAAAAATTGGAAAATTTTTAAGGGACTTTGAAAAAATTTCAACTGGAATTTTAGCAATTTTTTGACGTGAAATTGTAAACATGTGGCCATGGATTTTGAAAATTCTAGAGAGAATTTTAAAAGCTTCAACAGAATTTCAACAATTTTGAGAGGGATTTGAAAAGTTTCAATGGGAATGGGAAGAATTGGGACAAAAATTGGAAAATTTTTAAGGGACTTTGAAAAAATTTCAACTGGAATTTTAGCAAATTTTACGTGAAATTGTGAACATGTTGAAGTGGATTTTGAAAATTCTAGAGAGAATTTTAAAAGCTTCAACAGAATTTCAACAATTTTGAGAGGGATTTGAAAAGTTTCAATGGGAATGGGAAGAATTGGGACAAAAATTGGAAAATTTTTAAGGGACTTTGAAAAAATTTCAACTGGAATTTTAGCAATTTTTTGACGTGAAATTGTAAACATGTGGACATGGATTTTGAAAATTCTAGAGAGAATTTTAAAAGCTTCAACAGAATTTCCACAATTTTGAGAGGGATTTGAAAAGTTTCAATGGGAATGGGAAGAATTGGGACAAAAATTGGAAAATTTTTAAGGGACTTTGAAAAAATTTCAACTGGCATTTTAGCCATTTTTTGACGTGAAATTGTGAACATGTGGCCATGGATTTTGAAAATTCTAGAGAGAATTTTAAAAGCTTCAACAGAATTTCAGCAATTTTGAGAGGGATTTGAAAAGTTTCAATGGGAATGGGAAGAATTGGCACAAAAATTGGAAAACTTTTAAGGGACTTTGAAAAAATTTCAACTGGAATTTTAGCCATTTTTTGACGTGAAATTGTAAACATGTGGACATGGATTTTGAAAATTCTAGAGAGAATTTTAAAAGCTTCAAGAGAATTTCAACACTTTTGAGAAGGATTTGAAAAGTTTCAATGGGAATGGGAAGAATTGTGACAAAAATGGGAAAATTTTTAAGGGACTTTGAAAAAATTTCAACTGGAATTTTAGCCATTTTGTTACGTGACATTGTAAACATGTGGCCATGGATTTTGAAAATTCTAGAGAGAATTTTAAAAGCTTCAACAGAATTTCAACACTTTTGAGAGGGATTTGAAAAGTTTCAATGGGAATGGGAAGAATTGGGACAAAAATTGGAAATTTTTTAAGGGACTTTGAAAAAATTTCAACTGGAATTTTAGCCATTTTTTGACGTGAAATTGTAAACATGTGGACATGGATTTTGAAAATTCTAGAGAGAATTTTAAAAGCTTCAAGAGAATTTCAACAATTTTGAGAGGGATTTGAAAAGTTTCAATGGGAATGGGAAGAATTGGGACAAAAATGGGAAAATTTTTAAGGGACTTTGAAAAAATTTCAACTGGAATTTTAGCCATTTTTTGACGTGAAATTGTAAACATGGGGACATGGATTTTGAAAATTCTAGAGAGAATTTTAAAAGCTTCAAGAGAATTTCAACAATTTTGAGAGGGATTTGAAAAGTTTCAATGGGAATGGGAAGAATTGGGACAAAAATTGGAAAATTTTTAAGGGACTTTGAAAAAATTTCAACTGGAATTTTAGCAATTTTTTGACGTGAAATTGTAAACATGTGGCCATGGATTTTGAAAATTCTAGAGAGAATTTTAAAAGCTTCAAGAGAATTTCAACAATTTTGAGAGGGATTTGAAAAGTTTCAATGGGAATGGGAAGAATTGGGACAAAAATTGGAAAATTTTTAAGGGACTTTGAAAAAATTTCAACTGGAATTTTAGCCATTTTTTGACGTGAAATTGTAAACATGTGGCCATGGATTTTGAAAATTCTAGAGAGAATTTTAAAAGCTTCAACAGAATTTCAACAATTTTGAGAGGGATTTGAAAAGTTTCAATGGGAATGGGAAGAATTGGGACAAAAATTGGAAAATTTTTAAGGGACTTTGAAAAAATTTCAACTGGAATTTTAGCAATTTTTTGACGTGAAATTGTAAACATGTGGCCATGGATTTTGAAAATTCTAGAGAGAATTTTAAAAGCTTCAACAGAATTTCAACAATTTTGAGAGGGATTTGAAAAGTTTCAATGGGAATGGGAAGAATTGGGACAAAAATTGGAAAATTTTTAAGGGACTTTGAAAAAATTTCAACTGGAATTTTAGCAAATTTTACGTGAAATTGTGAACATGTTGAAGTGGATTTTGAAAATTCTAGAGAGAATTTTAAAAGCTTCAACAGAATTTCAACAATTTTGAGAGGGATTTGAAAAGTTTCAATGGGAATGGGAAGAATTGGGACAAAAATTGGAAAATTTTTAAGGGACTTTGAAAAAATTTCAACTGGAATTTTAGCAAATTTTACGTGAAATTGTGAACATGTTGAAGTGGATTTTGAAAATTCTAGAGAGAATTTTAAAAGCTTCAAGAGAATTTCAACAATTTTGAGAGGGATTTGAAAAGTTTCAATGGGAATGGGAAGAATTGGGACAAAAATTGGAAAATTTTTAAGGGACTTTGAAAAAATTTCAACTGGAATTTTAGCCATTTTTTGACGTGAAATTGTGAACATGTGGACATGGATTTTGAAAATTCTAGAGAGAATTTTAAAAGCTTCAACA
Source organism: Streptopelia decaocto (assembly GCF_964273445.1). NCBI lineage: Eukaryota > Metazoa > Chordata > Aves > Columbiformes > Columbidae > Streptopelia > Streptopelia decaocto. Next base: position 42,603 of record NW_028115362.1, on the reverse strand, counting down.
GAATTTCCACAATTTTGAGAGGGATTTGAAAAGTTTCAATGGGAATGGGAAGAATTGGGACAAAAATGGGAAAATTTTTAAGGGACTTTGAAAAAATTTCAACTGGAATTTTAGCCATTTTGTTACGTGACATTGTAAACATGTGGCCATGGATTTTGAAAATTCTAGAGAGAATTTTAAAAGCTTCAACAGAATTTCAACACTTTTGAGAGGGATTTGAAAAGTTTCAATGGGAATGGGAAGAATTGGGACAAAAATTGGAAAATTTTTAAGGGACTTTGAAAAAATTTCAACTGGAAATTTAGCATTTTTTTTACGTGAAATTGTAAACATGTGGACATGGATTTTGAAAATTCTAGAGAGAATTTTAAAAGCTTCAACAGAATTTCAACAATTTTGAGAGGGATTTGAAAAGTTTCAATGGGAATGGGAAGAATTGGGACAAAAATTGGAAATTTTTTAAGGGACTTTGAAAAAATTTCAACTGGAATTTTAGCCATTTTTTGACGTGAAATTGTAAACATGTGGACATGGATTTTGAAAATTCTAGAGAGAATTTTAAAAGCTTCAAGAGAATTTCAACAATTTTGAGAGGGATTTGAAAAGTTTCAATGGGAATGGGAAGAATTGGGACAAAAATTGGAAAATTTTTAAGGGACTTTGAAAAAATTTCAACTGGAATTTTAGCAAATTTTACGTGAAATTGTGAACATGTTGAAGTGGATTTTGAAAATTCTAGAGAGAATTTTAAAAGCTTCAACAGAATTTCAACAATTTTGAGAGGGATTTGAAAAGTTTCAATGGGAATGGGAAGAATTGGGACAAAAATTGGAAATTTTTTAAGGGACTTTGAAAAAATTTCAACTGGAATTTTAGCCATTTTTTGACGTGAAATTGTAAACATGTGGACATGGATTTTGAAAATTCTAGAGAGAATTTTAAAAGCTTCAAGAGAATTTCAACAATTTTGAGAGGGATTTGAAAAGTTTCAATGGGAATGGGAAGAATTGGGACAAAAATTGGAAAATTTTTAAGGGACTTTGAAAAAATTTCAACTGGAATTTTAGCCATTTTTTGACGTGAAATTGTAAACAGGTGGCCATGGATTTTGAAAATTCTAGAGAGAATTTTAAAAGCTTCAAGAGAATTTCAACAATTTTGAGAGGGATTTGAAAAGTTTCAATGGGAATGGGAAGAATTGGGACAAAAATTGGAAAATTTTTAAGGGACTTTGAAAAAATTTCAACTGGAATTTTAGCCATTTTTTGACGTGAAATTGTAAACATGTGGCCATGGATTTTGAAAATTCTAGAGAGAATTTTAAAAGCTTCAAGAGAATTTCAACAATTTTGAGAGGGATTTGAAAAGTTTCAATGGGAATGGGAAGAATTGGGACAAAAATTGGAAAATTTTTAAGGGACTTTGAAAAAATTTCAACTGGAATTTTAGCCATTTTTTTACGTGAAATTGTGAACATGTGGCCATGGATTTTGAAAATTCTAGAGAGAATTTTAAAAGCTTCAACAGAATTTCAACAATTTTGAGAGGGATTTGAAAAGTTTCAATGGGAATGGGAAGAATTGGGACAAAAATTGGAAAATTTTTAAGGGACTTTGAAAAAATTTCAACTGGAATTTTAGCCATTTTTTGACGTGAAATTGTGAACATGTGGCCATGGATTTTGAAAATTCTAGAGAGAATTTTAAAAGCTTCAACAGAATTTCAGCAATTTTGAGAGGGATTTGAAAAGTTTCAATGGGAATGGGAAGAATTGGCACAAAAATTGGAAAACTTTTAAGGGACTTTGAAAAAATTTCAACTGGAATTTTAGCCATTTTTTGACGTGAAATTGTAAACATGTGGACATGGATTTTGAAAATTCTAGAGAGAATTTTAAAAGCTTCAAGAGAATTTCAACAATTTTGAGAGGGATTTGAAAAGTTTCAATGGGAATGGGAAGAATTGGGACAAAAATTGGAAAATTTTTCAGGGACTTTGAAAAAATTTCAACTGGAATTTTAGCCATTTTTTGACGTGAAATTGTAAACATGTGGCCATGGATTTTGAAAATTCTAGAGAGAATTTTAAAAGCTTCAACAGAATTTCAACAATTTTGAGAGGGGTTTGAAAAGTTTCAATGGGAATGGGAAGAATTGGGACAAAAATTGGAAAATTTTTAAGGGACTTTGAAAAAATTTCAACTGGAATTTTAGCCATTTTTTGACGTGAAATTGTAAACATGTGGCCATGGATTTTGAAAATTCTAGAGAGAATTTTAAAAGCTTCAAGAGAATTTCAACAATTTTGAGAGGGATTTGAAAAGTTTCAATGGGAATGGGAAGAATTGGGACAAAAATTGGAAAATTTTTCAGGGACTTTGAAAAAATTTCAACTGGAATTTTAGCCATTTTTTGACGTGAAATTGTAAACATGTGGCCATGGATTTTGAAAATCTAGAGAGAATTTTAAAAAGCTTCAACAGAATTTCAACAATTTTGAGAGGGATTTGAAAAGTTTCAATGGGAATGGGAAGAATTGGGACAAAAATTGGAAAATTTTTAAGGGACTTTGAAAAAATTTCAACTGGAATTTTAGCAATTTTTTGACGTGAAATTGTAAACATGTGGCCATGGATTTTGAAAATTCTAGAGAGAATTTTAAAAGCTTCAAGAGAATTTCAACAATTTTGAGAGGGATTTGAAAAGTTTCAATGGGAATGGGAAGAATTGGGACAAAAATTGGAAAATTTTTAAGGGACTTTGAAAAAATTTCAACTGGAATTTTAGCAAATTTTACGTGAAATTGTGAACATGTTGAAGTGGATTTTGAAAATTCTAGAGAGAATTTTAAAAGCTTCAACAGAATTTCAACAATTTTGAGAGGGATTTGAAAAGTTTCAATGGGAATGGGAAGAATTGGGACAAAAATTGGAAAATTTTTAAGGGACTTTGAAAAAATTTCAACTGGAATTTTAGCCATTTTTTGACGTGAAATTGTGAACATGTGGCCATGGATTTTGAAAATTCTAGAGAGAATTTTAAAAGCTTCAACAGAATTTCAACAATTTTGAGAGGGATTTGAAAAGTTTCAATGGGAATGGGAAGAATTGGGACAAAAATTGGAAAATTTTTAAGGGACTTTGAAAAAATTTCAACTGGAATTTTAGCAATTTTTTGACGTGAAATTGTAAACATGTGGCCATGGATTTTGAAAATTCTAGAGAGAATTTTAAAAGCTTCAACAGAATTTCAACAATTTTGAGAGGGATTTGAAAAGTTTCAATGGGAATGGGAAGAATTGGGACAAAAATTGGAAAATTTTTAAGGGACTTTGAAAAAATTTCAACTGGAATTTTAGCAAATTTTACGTGAAATTGTGAACATGTTGAAGTGGATTTTGAAAATTCTAGAGAGAATTTTAAAAGCTTCAACAGAATTTCAACAATTTTGAGAGGGATTTGAAAAGTTTCAATGGGAATGGGAAGAATTGGGACAAAAATTGGAAAATTTTTAAGGGACTTTGAAAAAATTTCAACTGGAATTTTAGCCATTTTTTGACGTGAAATTGTGAACATGTGGACATGGATTTTGAAAATTCTAGAGAGAATTTTAAAAGCTTCAACAGAATTTCAACAATTTTGAGAGGGATTTGAAAAGTTTCAATGGGAATGGGAAGAATTGGGACAAAAATGGGAAAATTTTTAAGGGACTTTGAAAAAATTTCAACTGGAATTTTAGCCATTTTGTTACGTGACATTGTAAACATGTGGCCATGGATTTTGAAAATTCTAGAGAGAATTTTAAAAGCTTCAACAGAATTTCAACACTTTTGAGAGGGATTTGAAAAGTTTCAATGGAATGGGAAGAATTGGGACAAAAATTGGAAATTTTTTAAGGGACTTTGAAAAAATTTCAACTGGAAATTTAGCATTTTTTTTACGTGAAATTGTAAACATGTGGACATGGATTTTGAAAATTCTAGAGAGAATTTTAAAAGCTTCAACAGAATTTCAACAATTTTGAGAGGGATTTCAAAAGTTTCAATGGGAATGGGAAGAATTGGGACAAAAATTGGAAAACTTTTAAGGGACTTTGAAAAAATTTCAACTGGAATTTTAGCCATTTTTTGACGTGAAATTGTAAACATGGGGACATGGATTTTGAAAATTCTAGAGAGAATTTTAAAAGCTTCAAGAGAATTTCAACAATTTTGAGAGGGATTTGAAAAGTTTCAATGGGAATGGGAAGAATTGGGACAAAAATTGGAAAATTTTTAAGGGACTTTGAAAAAATTTCAACTGGAATTTTAGCCATTTTTTGACGTGAAATTGTGAACATGTGGACATGGATTTTGAAAATTCTAGAGAGAATTTTAAAAGCTTCAACAGAATTTCAACAATTTTGAGAGGGATTTGAAAAGTTTCAATGGGAATGGGAAGAATTGGGACAAAAATGGGAAAATTTTTAAGGGACTTTGAAAAAATTTCAACTGGAATTTTAGCCATTTTTTGACGTGAAATTGTAAACATGGGGACATGGATTTTGAAAATTCTAGAGAGAATTTTAAAAGCTTCAAGAGAATTTCAACAATTTTGAGAGGGATTTGAAAAGTTTCAATGGGAATGGGAAGAATTGGGACAAAAATTGGAAAATTTTTAAGGGACTTTGAAAAAATTTCAACTGGAATTTTAGCCATTTTTTGACGTTAAATTGTAAACATGTGGCCATGGATTTTGAAAATTCTAGAGAGAATTTTAAAAGCTTCACAGAATTTCAACAATTTTGAGAGGGATTTGAAAAGTTTCAATGGGAATGGGAAGAATTGGGACAAAAATTGGAAAATTTTTCAGGGACTTTGAAAAAATTTCAACTGGAATTTTAGCCATTTTTTGACGTGAAATTGTAAACATGTGGCCATGGATTTTGAAAATTCTAGAGAGAATTTTAAAAGCTTCAACAGAATTTCAACAATTTTGAGAGGGGTTTGAAAAGTTTCAATGGGAATGGGAAGAATTGGGACAAAAATTGGAAAATTTTTAAGGGACTTTGAAAAAATTTCAACTGGAATTTTAGCCATTTTTTGATGTGAAATTGTAAACATGTGGCCATGGATTTTGAAAATTCTAGAGAGAATTTTAAAAGCTTCAACAGAATTTCAACAATTTTGAGAGGGATTTGAAAAGTTTCAATGGGAATGGGAAGAATTGGGACAAAAATTGGAAAATTTTAAGGGACTTTGAAAAAATTTCAACTGGAATTTTAGCCATTTTTTGACGTGAAATTGTGAACATGTGGCCATGGATTTTGAAAATTCTAGAGAGAATTTTAACAGCTTCAACAGAATTTCAGCAATTTTGAGAGGGATTTGAAAAGTTTCAATGGGAATGGGAAGAATTGGCACAAAATTGGAAAACTTTTAAGGGACTTTGAAAAAATTTCAACTGGAATTTTAGCAATTTTTTGACGTGAAATTGTAAACATGTGGACATGGATTTTGAAAATTCTAGAGAGAATTTAAAAGCTTCAAGAGAATTTCAACAATTTTGAGAGGGATTTGAAAAGTTTCAATGGGAATGGGAAGAATTGGGACAAAAATTGGAAAATTTTTCAGGGACTTTGAAAAAATTTCAACTGGAATTTTAGCAATTTTTTGACGTGAAATTGTAAACATGTGGCCATGGATTTTGAAAATTCTAGAGAGAATTTAAAAGCTTCAACAGAATTTCAACAATTTTGAGAGGGATTTGAAAAGTTTCAATGGGAATGGGAAGAATTGGGACAAAAATTGGAAAATTTTTAAGGGACTTTGAAAAAATTTCAACTGGCATTTTAGCCATTTTTTTACGTGAAATTGTGAACATGTGGCCATGGATTTTGAAAATTCTAGAGAGAATTTTAAAAGCTTCAACATAATTTCAGCAATTTTGAGAGGGATTTGAAAAGTTTCAATGGGAATGGGAAGAATTGGGACAAAAATTGGAAAATTTTTAAGGGACTTTGAAAAAATTTCAACTGGAATTTTAGCCATTTTTTACGTGAAATTGTAAACATGTGGACATGGATTTTGAAAATTCTAGAGAGAATTTTAAAAGCTTCAAGAGAATTTCAACAATTTTGAGAGGGATTTGAAAAGTTTCAATGGGAATGGGAAGAATTGGGACAAAAATTGGAAAATTTTTAAGGGACTTTGAAAAAATTTCAACTGGAATTTTAGCCATTTTGTTACGTGAAATTGTGAACATGTGGCCATGGATTTTGAAAATTCTAGAGAGAATTTTAAAAGCTTCAACTGAATTTCAACAATTTTGAGAGGGATTTCAAAAGTTTCAATGGGAATGGGAAGAATTGGGACAAAAATTGGAAAATTTTTAAGGGACTTTGAAAAAATTTCAACTGGAATTTTAGCCATTTTTTGACGTGAAATTGTAAACATGTTGAAGTGGATTTTGAAAATTCTAGAGAGAATTTTAAAAGCTTCAACAGAATTTCAACAATTTTGAGAGGGATTTGAAAAGTTTCAATGGGAATGGGAAGAATTGGGACAAAAATTGGAAAATTTTTAAGGGACTTTGAAAAAATTTCAACTGGAATTTTAGCCATTTTTTGACGTGAAATTGTAAACATGTGGCCATGGATTTTGAAAATTCTAGAGAGAATTTTAAAAGCTTCAACAGAATTTCAACAATTTTGAGAGGGATTTGAAAAGTTTCAATGGGAATGGGAAGAATTGGGACAAAAATTGGAAAATTTTTCAGGGACTTTGAAAAAATTTCAACTGGAATTTTAGCCATTTTTTGACGTGAAATTGTAAACATGTGGCCATGGATTTTGAAAATTCTAGAGAGAATTTTAAAAGCTTCAACAGAATTTCAACAATTTTGAGAGGGATTTGAAAAGTTTCAATGGGAATGGGAAGAATTGGGACAAAAATTGGAAAATTTTTAAGGGACTTTGAAAAAATTTCAACTGGAATTTTAGCCATTTTTTGACGTGAAATTGTAAACACGTGGACATGGATTTTGAAAATTCTAGAGAGAATTTTAAAAGCTTCAACAGAATTTCAACAATTTTGAGAGGGATTTGAAAAGTTTCAATGGGAATGGGAAGAATTGGGACAAAAATTGGAAAATTTTTCAGGGACTTTGAAAAAATTTCAACTGGAATTTTAGCCATTTTTTGACGTGAAATTGTAAACATGTGGCCATGGATTTTGAAAATTCTAGAGAGAATTTTAAAAGCTTCAACAGAATTTCAACAATTTTGAGAGGGATTTGAAAAGTTTCAATGGGAATGGGAAGAATTGGGACAAAAATTGGAAAATTTTTCAGGGACTTTGAAAAAATTTCAACTGGAATTTTAGCCATTTTTTGACGTGAAATTGTAAACATGTGGCCATGGATTTTGAAAATTCTAGAGAGAATTTTAAAAGCTTCAACAGAATTTCAACAATTTTGAGAGGGGTTTGAAAAGTTTCAATGGGAATGGGAAGAATTGGGACAAAAATTGGAAAATTTTTAAGGGACTTTGAAAAAATTTCAACTGGAATTTTAGCCATTTTTTGACGTGAAATTGTGAACATGTGGACATGGATTTTGAAAATTCTAGAGAGAATTTTAAAAGCTTCAACAGAATTTCAACAATTTTGAGAGGGATTTCAAAAGTTTCAATGGGAATGGGAAGAATTGGGACAAAAATTGGAAAACTTTTAAGGGACTTTGAAAAAATTTCAACTGGAATTTTAGCCATTTTTTGACGTGAAATTGTAAACATGGGGACATGGATTTTGAAAATTCTAGAGAGAATTTTAAAAGCTTCAAGAGAATTTCAACAATTTTGAGAGGGATTTGAAAAGTTTCAATGGGAATGGGAAGAATTGGGACAAAAATTGGAAAATTTTTAAGGGACTTTGAAAAAATTTCAACTGGAATTTTAGCCATTTTTTGACGTGAAATTGTGAACATGTGGACATGGATTTTGAAAATTCTAGAGAGAATTTTAAAAGCTTCAACAGAATTTCAACAATTTTGAGAGGGATTTGAAAAGTTTCAATGGGAATGGGAAGAATTGGGACAAAAATGGGAAAATTTTTAAGGGACTTTGAAAAAATTTCAACTGGAATTTTAGCCATTTTTTGACGTGAAATTGTAAACATGGGGACATGGATTTTGAAAATTCTAGAGAGAATTTTAAAAGCTTCAAGAGAATTTCAACAATTTTGAGAGGGATTTGAAAAGTTTCAATGGGAATGGGAAGAATTGGGACAAAAATTGGAAAATTTTTAAGGGACTTTGAAAAAATTTCAACTGGAATTTTAGCCATTTTTTGACGTTAAATTGTAAACATGTGGCCATGGATTTTGAAAATTCTAGAGAGAATTTTAAAAGCTTCAACAGAATTTCAACAATTTTGAGAGGGATTTGAAAAGTTTCAATGGGAATGGGAAGAATTGGGACAAAAATTGGAAAATTTTTCAGGGACTTTGAAAAAATTTCAACTGGAATTTTAGCCATTTTTTGACGTGAAATTGTAAACATGTGGCCATGGATTTTGAAAATTCTAGAGAGAATTTTAAAAGCTTCAACAGAATTTCAACAATTTTGAGAGGGGTTTGAAAAGTTTCAATGGGAATGGGAAGAATTGGGACAAAAATTGGAAAATTTTTAAGGGACTTTGAAAAAATTTCAACTGGAATTTTAGCCATTTTTTGATGTGAAATTGTAAACATGTTGAAGTGGATTTTGAAAATTCTAGAGAGAATTTTAAAAGCTTCAACAGAATTTCAACATTTTTGAGAGGGATTTGAAAAGTTTCAATGGGAATGGGAAGAATTGGGACAAAAATTGGAAAATTTTTAAGGGACTTTGAAAAAATTTCAACTGGAATTTTAGCAATTTTATACGTGAAATTGTAAACATGTGGCCATGGATTTTGAAAATTCTAGAGAGAATTTTAAAAGCTTCAACAGAATTTCAACAATTTTGAGAGGGATTTGAAAAGTTTCAATGGGAATGGGAAGAATTGGGACAAAAATTGGAAAATTTTTAAGGGACTTTGAAAAAATTTCAACTGGAATTTTAGCCATTTTTTGACGTGAAATTGTAAACAACTGGCCATGGATTTTGAAAACTCTAGAAAGAATTTTAAAAGCTTCAACAGAATTTCAACAATTTTGAGAGGGATTTCAAAAGTTTCGATGGGAATGGGAAGAATTGGGACAAAAATTGGAAAATTTTTAAGGGACTTTGAAAAAATTTCAACTGGAATTTTAGCCATTTTTTGACGTGAAATTGTAAACATGTGGCCATGGATTTTGAAAATTCTAGAGAGAATTTTAAAAGCTTCAACAGAATTTCAACATTTTTGAGAGGGATTTGAAAAGTTTCAATGGGAATGGGAAGAATTGGGACAAAAATTGGAAAATTTTTAAGGGACTTTGAAAAAATTTCAACTGGAATTTTAGCAATTTTTTGACGTGAAATTGTAAACATGTGGCCATGGATTTTGAAAATTCTAGAGAGAATTTTAAAAGCTTCAACAGAATTTCAACAATTTTGAGAGGGATTTGAAAAGTTTAAATGGGAATGGGAAGAATTGGGACAAAAATTGGAAAATTTTTAAGGGACTTTGAAAAAATTTCAACTGGAATTTTAGCCATTTTTTGACGTGAAATTGTGAACATGTGGCCATGGATTTTGAAAATTCTAGAGAGAATTTTAAAAGCTTCAACAGAATTTCAGCAATTTTGAGAGGGATTTGAAAAGTTTCAATGGGAATGGGAAGAATTGGGACAAAAATTGGTAAACTTTTAAGGGACTTTGAAAAAATTTCAACTGGAATTTTAGCCATTTTTTTACGTGAAATTGTAAACATGTGGACATGGATTTTGAAAATTCTAGAGAGAATTTTAAAAGCTTCAAGAGAATTTCAACAATTTTGAGAGGGATTTGAAAAGTTTCAATGGGAATGAGAAGAATTGGGACAAAAATTGGAAAATTTTTAAGGGACTTTGAAAAAATTTCAACTGGCATTTTAGCCATTTTTTTAAGTGAAATTGTGAACATGTGGACATGGATTTTGAAAATTCTAGAGAGAATTTTAAAAGCTTCAACAGAATTTCAACAATTTTGAGAGGGATTTGAAAAGTTTCAATGGGAATGGGAAGAATTGGGACAAAAATTGGAAAATTTTTTAAGGGACTTTGAAAAAATTTCAACTGGAATTTTAGCCATTTTTTGACGTGAAATTGTAAACATGTGGACATGGATTTTGAAAATTCTAGAGAGAATTTTAAAAGCTTCAACAGAATTTCAACAATTTTGAGAGGGATTTGAAAAGTTTCAATGGGAATGGGAAGAATTGGGACAAAAATTGGAAAATTTTTAAGGGACTTTGAAAAAATTTCAACTGGAATTTTAGCCATTTTTTGACGTGAAATTGTAAACACGTGGACATGGATTTTGAAAATTCTAGAGAGAATTTTAAAAGCTTCAAGAGAATTTCAACAATTTTGAGAGGGATTTGAAAAGTTTCAATGGGAATGGGAAGAATTGGGACAAAAATTGGAAAATTTTTAAGGGACTTTGAAAAAATTTCAACTGGAATTTTAGCAATTTTTTGACGTGAAATTGTAAACATGTGGACATGGATTTTGAAAATTCTAGAGAGAATTTTAAAAGCTTCAAGAGAATTTCAACAATTTTGAGAGGGATTTGAAAAGTTTCAATGGGAATGGGAAGAATTGGGACAAAAATTGGAAAATTTTGAAGGGACTTTGAAAAAATTTCAACTGGAATTTTAGCCATTTTTTGACGTGAAATTGTAAACATGTGGACATGGATTTTGAAAATTCTAGAGAGAATTTTAAAAGCTTCAACTGAATTTCAACAATTTTGAGAGGGATTTGAAAAGTTTCAATGGGAATGGGAAGAATTGGGACAAAAATTGGAAAATTTTTCAGGGACTTTGAAAAAATTTCAACTGGAATTTTAGCCATTTTTTGACGTGAAATTGTAAACATGTTGAAGTGGATTTTGAAAATTCTAGAGAGAATTTTAAAAGCTTCAAGAGAATTTCAACAATTTTGAGAGGGATTTGAAAAGTTTCAATGGGAATGGGAAGAATTGGGACAAAAATTGGAAAATTTTTAAGGGACTTTGAAAAAATTTCAACTGGAATTTTAGCCATTTTTTGACGTGAAATTGTAAACACGTGGCCATGGATTTTGAAAATTCTAGAGAGAATTTTAAAAGCTTCAAGAGAATTTCAACAATTTTGAGAGGGATTTGAAAAGTTTCAATGGGAATGGGAAGAATTGGGACAAAAATTGGAAAATTTTTCAGGGACTTTGAAAAAATTTCAACTGGAATTTTAGCCATTTTTTGACGTGAAATTGTAAACATGTGGCCATGGATTTTGAAAATTCTAGAGAGAATTTTAAAAGCTTCAACAGAATTTCAACAATTTTGAGAGGGATTTGAAAAGTTTCAATGGGAATGGGAAGAATTGGGACAAAAATTGGAAATTTTTTAAGGGACTTTGAAAAAATTTCAACTGGAATTTTAGCCATTTTTTGACGTGAAATTGTAAACACGTGGACATGGATTTTGAAAATTCTAGAGAGAATTTTAAAAGCTTCAAGAGAATTTCAACAATTTTGAGAGGGATTTGAAAAGTTTCAATGGGAATGGGAAGAATTGGGACAAAAATTGGAAAATTTTTAAGGGACTTTGAAAAAATTTCAACTGGAATTTTAGCCATTTTTTTACGTGAAATTGTGAACATGTGGACATGGATTTTGAAAATTCTAGAGAGAATTTTAAAAGCTTCAACAGAATTTCAACAATTTTGAGAGGGATTTGAAAAGTTTCAATGGGAATGGGAAGAATTGGGACAAAAATTGGAAAATTTTTAAGGGACTTTGAAAAAATTTCAACTGGAATTTTAGCAATTTTTTGACGTGAAATTGTAAACATGTTGAAGTGGATTTTGAAAATTCTAGAGAGAATTTTAAAAGCTTCAACAGAATTTCAACATTTTTGAGAGGGATTTGAAAAGTTTCAATGGGAATGGGAAGAATTGGGACAAAAATTGGAAAATTTTTAAGGGACTTTGAAAAAATTTCAACTGGAATTTTAGCAATTTTTTGACGTGAAATTGTAAACATGTGGCCATGGATTTTGAAAATTCTAGAGAGAATTTTAAAAGCTTCAACAGAATTTCAACAATTTTGAGAGGGATTTGAAAAGTTTCAATGGGAATGGGAAGAATTGGGACAAAAATTGGAAAATTTTTAAGGGACTTTGAAAAAATTTCAACTGGAATTTTAGCCATTTTTTGACGTGAAATTGTAAACAACTGGCCATGGATTTTGAAAATTCTAGAAAGAATTTTAAAAGCTTCAACAGAATTTCAACAATTTTGAGAGGGATTTGAAAAGTTTCGATGGGAATGGGAAGAATTGGGACAAAAATTGGAAAATTTTTAAGGGACTTTGAAAAAATTTCAACTGGAATTTTAGCCATTTTTTGACGTGAAATTGTAAACATGTGGCCATGGATTTTGAAAATTCTAGAGAGAATTTTAAAAGCTTCAACAGAATTTCAACATTTTTGAGAGGGATTTGAAAAGTTTCAATGGGAATGGGAAGAATTGGGACAAAAATTGGAAAATTTTTAAGGGACTTTGAAAAAATTTCAACTGGAATTTTAGCAATTTTTTGACGTGAAATTGTAAACATGTGGCCATGGATTTTGAAAATTCTAGAGAGAATTTTAAAAGCTTCAACAGAATTTCAACAATTTTGAGAGGGATTTGAAAAGTTTCAATGGGAATGGGAAGAATTGGGACAAAAATTGGAAAATTTTTAAGGGACTTTGAAAAAATTTCAACTGGAATTTTAGCCATTTTTTTACGTGAAATTGTGAACATGTGGCCATGGATTTTGAAAATTCTAGAGAGAATTTTAAAAGCTTCAACAGAATTTCAGCAATTTTGAGAGGGATTTGAAAAGTTTCAATGGGAATGGGAAGAATTGGGACAAAAATTGGTAAACTTTTAAGGGACTTTGAAAAAATTTCAACTGGAATTTTAGCCATTTTTTTACGTGAAATTGTAAACATGTGGCCATGGATTTTGAAAATTCTAGAGAGAATTTTAAAAGCTTCAAGAGAATTTCAACAATTTTGAGAGGGATTTGAAAAGTTTCAATGGGAATGAGAAGAATTGGGACAAAAATTGGAAAATTTTTAAGGGACTTTGAAAAAATTTCAACTGGCATTTTAGCCATTTTTTTAAGTGAAATTGTGAACATGTGGACATGGATTTTGAAAATTCTAGAGAGAATTTTAAAAGCTTCAACAGAATTTCAACAATTTTGAGAGGGATTTGAAAAGTTTCAATGGGAATGGGAAGAATTGGGACAAAAATTGGAAAATTTTTAAGGGACTTTGAAAAAATTTCAACTGGAATTTTAGCAATTTTTTGACGTGAAATTGTAAACATGTGGACATGGATTTTGAAAATTCTAGAGAGAATTTTAAAAGCTTCAACAGAATTTCAACAATTTTGAGAGGGATTTGAAAAGTTTCAATGGGAATGGGAAGAATTGGGACAAAAATTGGAAAATTTTTAAGGGACTTTGAAAAAATTTCAACTGGAATTTTAGCCATTTTTTGACGTGAAATTGTAAACACGTGGACATGGATTTTGAAAATTCTAGAGAGAATTTTAAAAGCTTCAAGAGAATTTCAACAATTTTGAGAGGGATTTGAAAAGTTTCAATGGGAATGGGAAGAATTGGGACAAAAATTGGAAAATTTTTAAGGGACTTTGAAAAAATTTCAACTGGAATTTTAGCAATTTTTTGACGTGAAATTGTAAACATGTGGACATGGATTTTGAAAATTCTAGAGAGAATTTTAAAAGCTTCAAGAGAATTTCAACAATTTTGAGAGGGATTTGAAAAGTTTCAATGGGAATGGGAAGAATTGGGACAAAAATTGGAAAATTGTTAAGGGACTTTGAAAAAATTTCAACTGGAATTTTAGCAATTTTTTGACGTGAAATTGTAAACATGTGGACATGGATTTTGAAAATTCTAGAGAGAATTGTAAAAGCTTCAACTGAATTTCAACAATTTTGAGAGGGATTTGAAAAGTTTCAATGGGAATGGGAAGAATTGGGACAAAAATTGGAAAATTTTTCAGGGACTTTGAAAAAATTTCAACTGGAATTTTAGCCATTTTTTGACGTGAAATTGTAAACATGTTGAAGTGGATTTTGAAAATTCTAGAGAGAATTTTAAAAGCTTCAAGAGAATTTCAACAATTTTGAGAGGGATTTGAAAAGTTTCAATGGGAATGGGAAGAATTGGGACAAAAATTGGAAAATTTTTAAGGGACTTTGAAAAAATTTCAACTGGAATTTTAGCCATTTTTTGACGTGAAATTGTAAACACGTGGACATGGATTTTGAAAATTCTAGAGAGAATTTTAAAAGCTTCAAGAGAATTTCAACAATTTTGAGAGGGATTTGAAAAGTTTCAATGGGAATGGGAAGAATTGGGACAAAAATTGGAAAATTTTTAAGGGACTTTGAAAAAATTTCAACTGGAATTTTAGCAATTTTTTGAAATTGTAAACATGTGGCCATGGATTTTGAAAATTCTAGAGAGAATTTTAAAAGCTTCAACAGAATTTCAACAATTTTGAGAGGGATTTGAAAAGTTTCAATGGGAATGGGAAGAATTGGGACAAAAATTGGAAAATTTTTAAGGGACTTTGAAAAAATTTCAACTGGAATTTTAGCAATTTTTTGACGTGAAATTGTGAACATGTGGACATGGATTTTGAAAATTCTAGAGAGAATTTTAAAAGCTTCAACAGAATTTCAACAATTTTGAGAGGGATTTGAAAAGTTTCAATGGGAATGGGAAGAATTGGGACAAAAATTGGAAAATTGTTAAGGGACTTTGAAAAAATTTCAACTGGAATTTTAGCAATTTTTTGACGTGAAATTGTAAACATGTTGAAGTGGATTTTGAAAATTCTAGAGAGAATTTTAAAAGCTTCAAGAGAATTTCAACAATTTTGAGAGGGATTTGAAAAGTTTCAATGGGAATGGGAAGAATTGGGACAAAAATTGGAAAATTTTGAAGGGACTTTGAAAAAATTTCAACTGGAATTTTAGCAATTTTTTGACGTGAAATTGTAAACATGTGGCCATGGATTTTGAAAATTCTAGAGAGAATTTTAAAAGCTTCAACAGAATTTCAACAATTTTGAGAGGGATTTGAAAAGTTTAAATGGGAATGGGAAGAATTGGGACAAAAATTGGAAAATTTTTAAGGGACTTTGAAAAAATTTCAACTGGAATTTTAGCCATTTTTTTACGTGAAATTGTGAACATGTGGCCATGGATTTTGAAAATTCTAGAGAGAATTTTAAAAGCTTCAACAGAATTTCAGCAATTTTGAGAGGGATTTGAAAAGTTTCAATGGGAATGGGAAGAATTGGGACAAAAATTGGTAAACTTTTAAGGGACTTTGAAAAAATTTCAACTGGAATTTTAGCCATTTTTTTACGTGAAATTGTAAACATGTGGCCATGGATTTTGAAAATTCTAGAGAGAATTTTAAAAGCTTCAAGAGAATTTCAACAATTTTGAGAGGGATTTGAAAAGTTTCAATGGGAATGAGAAGAATTGGGACAAAAATTGGAAAATTTTTAAGGGACTTTGAAAAAATTTCAACTGGCATTTTAGCCATTTTTTTAAGTAAAATTGTGAACATGTGGACATGGATTTTGAAAATTCTAGAGAGAATTTTAAAAGCTTCAACAGAATTTCAACAATTTTGAGAGGGATTTGAAAAGTTTCAATGGGAATGGGAAGAATTGGGACAAAAATTGGAAAATTTTTAAGGGACTTTGAAAAAATTTCAACTGGAATTTTAGCAATTTTTTGACGTGAAATTGTAAACATGTGGACATGGATTTTGAAAATTCTAGAGAGAATTTTAAAAGCTTCAACAGAATTTCAACAATTTTGAGAGGGATTTGAAAAGTTTCAATGGGAATGGGAAGAATTGGGACAAAAATTGGAAAATTTTTAAGGGACTTTGAAAAAATTTCAACTGGAATTTTAGCCATTTTTTGACGTGAAATTGTAAACACGTGGACATGGATTTTGAAAATTCTAGAGAGAATTTTAAAAGCTTCAAGAGAATTTCAACAATTTTGAGAGGGATTTGAAAAGTTTCAATGGGAATGGGAAGAATTGGGACAAAAATTGGAAAATTTTTAAGGGACTTTGAAAAAATTTCAACTGGAATTTTAGCAATTTTTTGACGTGAAATTGTAAACATGTGGACATGGATTTTGAAAATTCTAGAGAGAATTTTAAAAGCTTCAAGAGAATTTCAACAATTTTGAGAGGGATTTGAAAAGTTTCAATGGGAATGGGAAGAATTGGGACAAAAATTGGAAAATTTTTAAGGGACTTTGAAAAAATTTCAACTGGAATTTTAGCAATTTTTTGACGTGAAATTGTAAACATGTGGACATGGATTTTGAAAATTCTAGAGAGAATTGTAAAAGCTTCAACTGAATTTCAACAATTTTGAGAGGGATTTGAAAAGTTTCAATGGGAATGGGAAGAATTGGGACAAAAATTGGAAAATTTTTCAGGGACTTTGAAAAAATTTCAACTGGAATTTTAGCCATTTTTTGACGTGAAATTGTAAACATGTTGAAGTGGATTTTGAAAATTCTAGAGAGAATTTTAAAAGCTTCAAGAGAATTTCAACAATTTTGAGAGGGATTTGAAAAGTTTCAATGGGAATGGGAAGAATTGGGACAAAAATTGGAAAATTTTTAAGGGACTTTGAAAAAATTTCAACTGGAATTTTAGCCATTTTTTGACGTGAAATTGTAAACACGTGGACATGGATTTTGAAAATTCTAGAGAGAATTTTAAAAGCTTCAAGAGAATTTCAACAATTTTGAGAGGGATTTGAAAAGTTTCAATGGGAATGGGAAGAATTGGGACAAAAATTGGAAAATTTTTAAGGGACTTTGAAAAAATTTCAACTGGAATTTTAGCAATTTTTTGAAATTGTAAACATGTGGCCATGGATTTTGAAAATTCTAGAGAGAATTTTAAAAGCTTCAACAGAATTTCAACAATTTTGAGAGGGATTTGAAAAGTTTCAATGGGAATGGGAAGAATTGGGACAAAAATTGGAAAATTTTTAAGGGACTTTGAAAAAATTTCAACTGGAATTTTAGCAATTTTTTGACGTGAAATTGTGAACATGTGGACATGGATTTTGAAAATTCTAGAGAGAATTTTAAAAGCTTCAACAGAATTTCAACAATTTTGAGAGGGATTTGAAAAGTTTCAATGGGAATGGGAAGAATTGGGACAAAAATTGGAAAATTGTTAAGGGACTTTGAAAAAATTTCAACTGGAATTTTAGCAATTTTTTGACGTGAAATTGTAAACATGTTGAAGTGGATTTTGAAAATTCTAGAGAGAATTTTAAAAGCTTCAAGAGAATTTCAACAATTTTGAGAGGGATTTGAAAAGTTTCAATGGGAATGGGAAGAATTGGGACAAAAATTGGAAAATTTTGAAGGGACTTTGAAAAAATTTCAACTGGAATTTTAGCCATTTTTTGACGTGAAATTGTAAACAGGTGGCCATGGATTTTGAAAATTCTAGAGAGAATTTTAAAAGCTTCAACAGAATTTCAACAATTTTGAGAGGGATTTGAAAAGTTTCAATGGGAATGGGAAGAATTGGGACAAAAATTGGAAAATTTTTAAGGGACTTTGAAAAAATTTCAACTGGAATTTTAGCAATTTTTTTACATGAAATTGTGAACATGTTGAAGTGGATTTTGAAAATTCTAGAGAGAATTTTAAAAGCTTCAAGAGAATTTCAACAATTTTGAGAGGGATTTCAAAAGTTTCAATGGGAATGGGAAGAATTGGGACAAAAATTGGAAAATTTTTAAGGGACTTTGAAAAAATTTCAACTGGAATTTTAGCCATTTTTTGACGTGAAATTGTAAACATGTGGCCATGGATTTTGAAAATTCTAGAGAGAATTTTAAAAGCTTCAAGAGAATTTCAACAATTTTGAGAGGGATTTGAAAAGTTTCAATGGGAATGGGAAGAATTGGGACAAAAATTGGAAAATTTTTAAGGGACTTTGAAAAAATTTCAACTGGAATTTTAGCCATTTTTTGACGTGAAATTGTAAACATGTGGCCATGGATTTTGAAAATTCTAGAGAGAATTTTAAAAGCTTCAACAGAATTTCAACAATTTTGAGAGGGATTTGAAAAGTTTCAATGGGAATGGGAAGAATTGGGACAAAAATTGGAAAATTTTTAAGGGACTTTGAAAAAATTTCAACTGGAATTTTAGCCATTTTTTGACGTGAAATTGTGAACATGTGGACATGGATTTTGAAAATTCTAGAGAGAATTTTAAAAGCTTCAACAGAATTTCAACAATTTTGAGAGGGATTTGAAAAGTTTCAATGGGAATGGGAAGAATTGGGACAAAAATTGGAAAATTGTTAAGGGACTTTGAAAAAATTTCAACTGGAATTTTAGCAATTTTTTGACGTGAAATTGTAAACATGTTGAAGTGGATTTTGAAAATTCTAGAGAGAATTTTAAAAGCTTCAAGAGAATTTCAACAATTTTGAGAGGGATTTGAAAAGTTTCAATGGGAATGGGAAGAATTGGGACAAAAATTGGAACATTTTTAAGGGACTTTGAAAAAATTTCAACTGGAATTTTAGCCATTTTTTGACGTGAAATTGTAAACATGTGGCCATGGATTTTGAAAATTCTAGAGAGAATTTTAAAAGCTTCAAGAGAATTTCAACAATTTTGAGAGGGATTTGAAAAGTTTCAATGGGAATGGGAAGAATTGGGACAAAAATTGGAAAATTTTGAAGGGACTTTGAAAAAATTTCAACTGGAATTTTAGCCATTTTTTGACGTGAAATTGTAAACAGGTGGCCATGGATTTTGAAAATTCTAGAGAGAATTTTAAAAGCTTCAACAGAATTTCAACAATTTTGAGAGGGATTTGAAAAGTTTCAATGGGAATGGGAAGAATTGGGACAAAAATTGGAAAATTTTTAAGGGACTTTGAAAAAATTTCAACTGGAATTTTAGCCATTTTTTGACGTGAAATTGTGAACATGTTGAAGTGGATTTTGAAAATTCTAGAGAGAATTTTAAAAGCTTCAAGAGAATTTCAACAATTTTGAGAGGGATTTCAAAAGTTTCAATGGGAATGGGAAGAATTGGGACAAAAATTGGAAAATTTTTAAGGGACTTTGAAAAAATTTCAACTGGAATTTTAGCCATTTTTTGATGTGAAATTGTAAACATGTGGCCATGGATTTTGAAAATTCTAGAGAGAATTTTAAAAGCTTCAAGAGAATTTCAACAATTTTGAGAGGGATTTGAAAAGTTTCAATGGGAATGGGAAGAATTGGGACAAAAATTGGAAAATTTTTAAGGGACTTTGAAAAAATTTCAACTGGAATTTTAGCCATTTTTTGACGTGAAATTGTAAACATGTGGCCATGGATTTTGAAAATTCTAGAGAGAATTTTAAAAGCTTCAACAGAATTTCAACAATTTTGAGAGGGATTTGAAAAGTTTCAATGGGAATGGGAGGAATTGGGACAAAAATTGGAAAATTTTTAAGGGACTTTGAAAAAATTTCAACTGGAATTTTAGCAATTTTTTGACGTGAAATTGTAAACATGTGGCCATGGATTTTGAAAATTCTAGAGAGAATTTTAAAAGCTTCAAGAGAATTTCAACACTTTTGAGAGGGATTTGAAAAGTTTCAATGGGAATGGGAAGAATTGGGACAAAAATTGGAAAATTTTTAAGGGACTTTGAAAAAATTTCAACTGGAATTTTAGCCATTTTTTGACGTGAAATTGTAAACATGTGGCCATGGATTTTGAAAATTCTAGAGAGAATTTTAAAAGCTTCAACAGAATTTCAACAATTTTGAGAGGGATTTGAAAAGTTTCAATTGGAATGGGAAGAATTGGGACAAAAATTGGAAAATTTTTAAGGGACTTTGAAAAAATTTCAACTGGAATTTTAGCCATTTTTTGACGTGAAATTGTAAACATGTGGACATGGATTTTGAAAATTCTAGAGAGAATTTTAAAAGCTTCAACTGAATTTCAACAATTTTGAGAGGGATTTGAAAAGTTTCAATGGGAATGGGAAGAATTGGGACAAAAATTGGAAAATTTTTAAGGGACTTTGAAAAAATTTCAACTGGAATTTTAGCAATTTTTTGACGTGAAATTGTAAACATGTGGCCATGGATTTTGAAAATTCTAGAGAGAATTTTAAAAGCTTCAACAGAATTTCAACAATTTTGAGAGGGATTTGAAAAGTTTCAATGGGAATGGGAAGAATTGGGACAAAAATTGGAAAATTTTTAAGGGACTTTGAAAAAATTTCAACTGGAATTTTAGCCATTTTTTGACGTGAAATTGTAAACATGTGGCCATGGATTTTGAAAATTCTAGAGAGAATTTTAAAAGCTTCAAGAGAATTTCAACAATTTTGAGAGGGATTTGAAAAGTTTCAATGGGAATGGGAAGAATTGGGACAAAAATTGGAAAATTTTTAAGGGACTTTGAAAAAATTTCAACTGGAATTTTAGCAATTTTTTTACGTGAAATTGTAAACATGTGGACATGCATTTTGAAAATTCTAGAGAGAATTTTAAAAGCTTCAACAGAATTTCAACAATTTTGAGAGGGATTTGAAAAGTTTCAATGGGAATGGGAAGAATTGGGACAAAAATTGGAAAATTTTTAAGGGACTTTGAAAAAATTTCAACTGGAATTTTAGCCATTTTTTGACGTGAAATTGTAAACATGTGGACATGGATTTTGAAAATTCTAGAGAGAATTTTAAAAGCTTCAACAGAATTTCAGCAATTTTGAGAGGGATTTGAAAAGTTTCAATGGGAATGGGAAGAATTGGCACAAAAATTGGAAAACTTTTAAGGGACTTTGAAAAAATTTCAACTGGAATTTTAGCCATTTTTTTACGTGAAATTGTAAACATGTGGACATGGATTTTGAAAATTCTAGAGAGAATTTTAAAAGCTTCAAGAGAATTTCAACAATTTTGAGAGGGATTTGAAAAGTTTCAATGGGAATGGGAAGAATTGGGACAAAAATTGGAAAATTTTTAAGGGACTTTGAAAAAATTTCAACTGGAATTTTAGCCATTTTTTTAAGTGAAATTGTGAACATGTGGACATGGATTTTGAAAATTCTAGAGAGAATTTTAAAAGCTTCAACAGAATTTCAACAATTTTGAGAGGGATTTGAAAAGTTTCAATGGGAATGGGAAGAATTGGGACAAAAATTGGAAAATTTTTAAGGGACTTTGAAAAAATTTCAACTGGAATTTTAGCAATTTTTTTACGTGAAATTGTGAACATGTGGGCATGGATTTTGAAAATTCTAGAGAGAATTTTAAAAGCTTCAACAGAATTTCAACAATTTTGAGAGGGATTTGAAAAGTTTCAATGGGAATGGGAAGAATTGGGACAAAAATTGGAAAATTTATCAGGGACTTTGAAAAAATTTCAACTGGAATTTTAGCAATTTTTTGACGTGAAATTGTAAACATGTTGAAGTGGATTTTGAAAATTCTAGAGAGAATTTTAAAAGCTTCAACAGAATTTCAACAATTTTGAGAGGGATTTGAAAAGTTTCAATGGGAATGGGAAGAATTGGGACAAAAATTGGAGAATCTTTCAGGGACTTTGAAAAATTTTCAACTGGAATTTTAGCCATTTTTTGACGTGAAATTGTAAACATGTGGACATGGATTTTGAAAATTCTAGAGAGAATTTTAAAAGCTTCAAGAGAATTTCAACAATTTTGAGAGGGATTTGAAAAGTTTCAATGGGAATGGGAAGAATTGGGACAAAAATTGGAAAATTTTTAAGGGACTTTGAAAAAATTTCAACTGGAATTTTAGCCATTTTTTGACGTGAAATTGTAAACAGGTGGCCATGGATTTTGAAAATTCTAGAGAGAATTTTAAAAGCTTCAACAGAATTTCAACAATTTTGAGAGGGATTTGAAAAGTTTCAATGGGAATGGGAAGAATTGGGACAAAATTGGAAAATTTTTAAGGGACTTTGAAAAAATTTCAACTGGAATTTTAGCAATTTTTTTACGTGAAATTGTGAACATGTTGAAGTGGATTTTGAAAATTCTAGAGAGAATTTTAAAAGCTTCAACAGAATTTCAACAATTTTGAGAGGGATTTGAAAAGTTTCAATGGGAATGGGAAGAATTGGGACAAAAATTGGAAAATTTTTAAGGGACTTTGAAAAAATTTCAACTGGAATTTTAGCCATTTTTTGACGTGAAATTGTAAACACGTGGACATGGATTTTGAAAATTCTAGAGAGAATTTTAAAAGCTTCAAGAGAATTTCAACAATTTTGAGAGGGATTTGAAAAGTTTCAATGGGAATGGGAAGAATTGGGACAAAAATTGGAAAATTTTTAAGGGACTTTGAAAAAATTTCAACTGGAATTTTAGCCATTTTTTGACGTGAAATTGTAAACATGTGGCCATGGATTTTGAAAATTCTAGAGAGAATTTTAAAAGCTTCAACAGAATTTCAACAATTTTGAGAGGGATTTGAAAAGTTTCAATGGGAATGGGAAGAATTGGGACAAAAATTGGAAAATTTTTAAGGGACTTTGAAAAAATTTCAACTGGAATTTTAGCAATTTTTTTACGTGAAATTGTAAACATGTGGCCATGGATTTTGAAAATTCTAGAGAGAATTTTAAAAGCTTCAACAGAATTTCAACAATTTTGAGAGGGATTTGAAAAGTTTCAATGGGAATGGGAAGAATTGGGACAAAAATTGGAAAATTTTTAAGGGACTTTGAAAAAATTTCAACTGGAATTTTAGCCATTTTTTGACGTGAAATTGTAAACATGTGGACATGGATTTTGAAAATTCTAGAGAGAATTTTAAAAGCTTCAACAGAATTTCAGCAATTTTGAGAGGGATTTGAAAAGTTTCAATGGGAATGGGAAGAATTGGCACAAAAATTGGAAAACTTTTAAGGGACTTTGAAAAAATTTCAACTGGAATTTTAGCCATTTTTTTACGTGAAATTGTAAACATGTGGACATGGATTTTGAAAATTCTAGAGAGAATTTTAAAAGCTTCAAGAGAATTTCAACAATTTTGAGAGGGATTTGAAAAGTTTCAATGGGAATGGGAAGAATTGGGACAAAAATTGGAAAATTTTTAAGGGACTTTGAAAAAATTTCAACTGGAATTTTAGCCATTTTTTTAAGTGAAATTGTGAACATGTGGACCATGGATTTTGAAAATTCTAGAGAGAATTTTAAAAAGCTTCAACAGAATTTCAACAATTTTGAGAGGGATTTGAAAAGTTTCAATGGGAATGGGAAGAATTGGGACAAAAATTGGAAAATTTTTAAGGGACTTTGAAAAAATTTCAACTGGAATTTTAGCCATTTTTTGACGTGAAATTGTAAACATGTGGCCATGGATTTTGAAAATTCTAGAGAGAATTTTAAAAGCTTCAAGAGAATTTCAACAATTTTGAGAGGGATTTGAAAAGTTTAAATGGGAATGGGAAGAATTGGGACAAAAATTGGAAAATTTTTAAGGGACTTTGAAAAAATTTCAACTGGAATTTTAGCCATTTTTTGACGTGAAATTGTAAACACGTGGACATGGATTTTGAAAATTCTAGAGAGAATTTTAAAAGCTTCAAGAGAATTTCAACAATTTTGAGAGGGATTTGAAAAGTTTCAATGGGAATGGGAAGAATTGGGACAAAAATTGGAAAATTTTTAAGGGACTTTGAAAAAATTTCAACTGGAATTTTAGCCATTTTTTGACGTGAAATTGTAAACATGTGGCCATGGATTTTGAAAATTCTAGAGAGAATTTTAAAAGCTTCAACAGAATTTCAACAATTTTGAGAGGGATTTGAAAAGTTTCAATGGGAATGGGAAGAATTGGACAAAAATTGGAAAATTTTTAAGGGACTTTGAAAAAATTTCAACTGGAATTTTAGCAATTTTTTACGTGAAATTGTGAACATGTGGACATGGATTTTGAAAATTCTAGAGAGAATTTTAAAAGCTTCAACAGAATTTCAACAATTTTGAGAGGGATTTGAAAAGTTTCAATGGGAATGGGAAGAATTGGACAAAAATTGGAAAATTTTTCAGGGACTTTGAAAAAATTTCAACTGGAATTTTAGCCATTTTTGGACGTGAAATTGTAAACATGTTGAAGTGGATTTTGAAAATTCTAGAGAGAATTTTAAAAGCTTCAACAGAATTTCAACAATTTTGAGAGGGATTTGAAAAGTTTCAATGGGAATGGGAAGAATTGGGACAAAAATTGGAAAATTTTTAAGGGACTTTGAAAAAATTTCAACTGGAATTTTAGCCATTTTTTGACGTGAAATTGTAAACATGTGGCCATGGATTTTGAAAATTCTAGAGAGAATTTTAAAAGCTTCAAGAGAATTTCAACAATTTTGAGAGGGATTTGAAAAGTTTAAATGGGAATGGGAAGAATTGGGACAAAAATTGGAAAATTTTTAAGGGACTTTGAAAAAATTTCAACTGGAATTTTAGCCATTTTTTGACGTGAAATTGTAAACACGTGGACATGGATTTTGAAAATTCTAGAGAGAATTTTAAAAGCTTCAAGAGAATTTCAACAATTTTGAGAGGGATTTGAAAAGTTTCAATGGGAATGGGAAGAATTGGGACAAAAATTGGAAAATTTTTAAGGGACTTTGAAAAAATTTCAACTGTGAATTTTAGCAATTTTTTGACGTGAAATTGTAAACATGTGGCCATGGATTTTGAAAATTCTAGAGAGAATTTTAAAAGCTTCAAAAGAATTTCAACAATTTTGAGAGGGATTTGAAAAGTTTCAATGGGAATGGGAAGAATTGGGACAAAAATTGGAAAATTTTTCAGGGACTTTGAAAAAATTTCAACTGGAATTTTAGCAATTTTTGGACGTGAAATTGTATACATGTTGAAGTGGATTTTGAAAATTCTAGAGAGAATTTTAAAAGCTTCAACAGAATTTCAACAATTTTGAGAGGGATTTGAAAAGTTTCAATGGGAATGGGAAGAATTGGGACAAAAATTGGAAAATTTTTAAGGGACTTTGAAAAAATTTCAACTGGAATTTTAGCCATTTTTTGACGTGAAATTGTAAACATGTGGACATGGATTTTGAAAATTCTAGAGAGAATTTTAAAAAGCTTCAACAGAATTTCAACAATTTTGAGAGGGATTTGAAAAGTTTCAATGGGAATGGGAAGAATTGGGACAAAAATTGGAAAATTTTTAAGGGACTTTGAAAAAATTTCAACTGGAATTTTAGCCATTTTTTGACGTGAAATTGTAAACAGGTGGCCATGGATTTTGAAAATTCTAGAGAGAATTTTAAAAGCTTCAACAGAATTTCAACAATTTTGAGAGGGATTTGAAAAGTTTCAATGGGAATGGGAAGAATTGGGACAAAAATTGGAAAATTTTTAAGGGATTTTGAAAAAATTTCAACTGGAATTTTAGCCATTTTTTGACGTGAAATTGTAAACACGTGGACATGGATTTTGAAAATTCTAGAGAGAATTTTAAAAGCTTCAAGAGAATTTCAACAATTTGAGAGGGATTTGAAAAGTTTCAATGGGAATGGGAAGAATTGGGACAAAAATTGGAAAATTTTTAAGGGACTTTGAAAAAATTTCAACTGGAATTTTAGCAATTTTTTGACGTGAAATTGTAAACATGTGGCCATGGATTTTGAAAATTCTAGAAAGAATTTTAAAAGCTTCAACAGAATTTCAACAATTTTGAGAGGGATTTGAAAAGTTTCAATGGGAATGGGAAGAATTGGGACAAAAATTGGAAAATTTTTAAGGGACTTTGAAAAAATTTCAACTGGAATTTTAGCCATTTTTTGACGTGAAATTGTGAACATGTGGCCATGGATTTTGAAAATTCTAGAGAGAATTTTAAAGCTTCAACAGAATTTCAACAATTTTGAGAGGGATTTGAAAAGTTTCAATGGGAATGGGAAGAATTGGGACAAAAATTGGAAAATTTTTAAGGGACTTTGAAAAAATTTCAACTGGAATTTTAGCCATTTTTGACGTGAAATTGTAAACACGTGGACATGGATTTTGAAAATTCTAGAGAGAATTTTAAAAGCTTCAAGAGAATTTCAACAATTTTGAGAGGGATTTGAAAAGTTTCAATGGGAATGGGAAGAATTGGGGACAAAAATTGGAAAATTTTTAAGGGACTTTGAAAAAATTTCAACTGGAATTTTAGCAATTTTTTGACGTGAAATTGTAAACATGTGGCCATGGATTTTGAAAATTCTAGAAAGAATTTTAAAAGCTTCAACAGAATTTCAACAATTTTGAGAGGGATTTGAAAAGTTTCAATGGGAATGGGAAGAATTGGGACAAAAATTGGAAAACTTTTAAGGGACTTTGAAAAAATTTCAACTGGAATTTTAGCCATTTTTTTACGTGAAATTGTGAACATGTGGCCATGGATTTTGAAAATTCTAGAGAGAATTTTAAAAGCTTCAACAGAATTTCAACAATTTTGAGAGGATTTGAAAAGTTTCAATGGGAATGGGAAGAATTGGGACAAAAATTGGAAAATTTTTCAGGGACTTTGAAAAAATTTCAACTGGAATTTTAGCCATTTTTGACGTGAAATTGTGAACATGTTGAAGTGGATTTTGAAAATTCTAGAGAGAATTTTAAAAGCTTCAAGAGAATTTCAACAATTTTGAGAGGGATTTGAAAAGTTTCAATGGGAATGGGAAGAATTGGGACAAAAATTGGAAAATTTTTAAGGGACTTTGAAAAAATTTCAACTGGAATTTTAGCCATTTTTTGACGTGAAATTGTAAACATGTGGCCATGGATTTTGAAAATTCTAGAGAGAATTTTAAAAGCTTCAAGAGAATTTCAACAATTTTGAGAGGGATTTGAAAAGTTTCAATGGGAATGGGAAGAATTGGGACAAAAATTGGAAAATTTTTAAGGGACTTTGAAAAAATTTCAACTGGAATTTTAGCAATTTTTTTACGTGAAATTGTGAACATGTTGAAGTGGATTTTGAAAATTCCTAGAGAGAATTTAAAAGCTTCAACAGAATTTCAACAATTTTGAGAGGGATTTGAAAAGTTTCAATGGGAATGGGAAGAATTGGGACAAAAATTGGAAAATTTTTAAGGGATTTTGAAAAAATTTCAACTGGAATTTTAGCCATTTTTTGACGTGAAATTGTAAACACGTGGACATGGATTTTGAAAATTCTAGAGAGAATTTTAAAAGCTTCAAGAGAATTTCAACAATTTTGAGAGGGATTTGAAAAGTTTCAATGGGAATGGGAAGAATTGGACAAAAATTGGAAAATTTTTAAGGGACTTTGAAAAAATTTCAACTGGAATTTTAGCAATTTTTTGACGTGAAATTGTAAACATGTGGCCATGGATTTTGAAAATTCTAGAAAGAATTTTAAAAGCTTCAACAGAATTTCAACAATTTTGAGAGGGATTTGAAAAGTTTCAATGGGAATGGGAAGAATTGGGACAAAAATTGGAAAATTTTTAAGGGACTTTGAAAAAATTTCAACTGGAATTTTAGCCATTTTTTGACGTGAAATTGTGAACATGTGGCCATGGATTTTGAAAATTCTAGAGAGAATTTTAAAAGCTTCAACAGAATTTCAACAATTTTGAGAGGGATTTGAAAGTTTCAATGGGAATGGGAAGAATTGGGACAAAAATTGGAAAATTTTTAAGGGACTTTGAAAAAATTTCAACTGGAATTTTAGCCATTTTTTGACGTGAAATTGTAAACACGTGGACATGGATTTTGAAAATTCTAGAGAGAATTTTAAAAGCTTCAAGAGAATTTCAACAATTTTGAGAGGGATTTGAAAAGTTTCAATGGGAATGGGAAGAATTGGGACAAAAATTGGAAAATTTTTAAGGGACTTTGAAAAAATTTCAACTGGAATTTTAGCAATTTTTTGACGTGAAATTGTAAACATGTGGCCATGGATTTTGAAAATTCTAGAGAGAATTTTAAAAGCTTCAACAGAATTTCAACAATTTTGAGAGGGATTTGAAAAGTTTCAATGGGAATGGGAAGAATTGGGACAAAAATTGGAAAATTTTTAAGGGACTTTGAAAAAATTTCAACTGGAATTTTAGCCATTTTTTGACGTGAAATTGTGAACATGTGGCCATGGATTTTGAAAATTCTAGAGAGAATTTTAAAAGCTTCAACAGAATTTCAACAATTTTGAGAGGGATTTGAAAAGTTTCAATGGGAATGGGAAGAATTGGGACAAAAATTGGAAAATTTTTCAGGGACTTTGAAAAAATTTCAACTGGAATTTTAGCCATTTTTTGACGTGAAATTGTGAACATGTTGAAGTGGATTTTGAAAATTCTAGAGAGAATTTTAAAAGCTTCAAGAGAATTTCAACAATTTTGAGAGGGATTTGAAAAGTTTCAATGGGAATGGGAAGAATTGGGACAAAAATTGGAAAATTTTTAAGGGACTTTGAAAAAATTTCAACTGGAATTTTAGCCATTTTTTGACGTGAAATTGTAAACATGTGGCCATGGATTTTGAAAATTCTAGAGAGAATTTTAAAAGCTTCAACAGAATTTCAACAATTTTGAGAGGGATTTGAAAAGTTTCAATGGGAATGGGAAGAATTGGGACAAAAATTGGAAAATTTTTCAGGGACTTTGAAAAAATTTCAACTGGAATTTTAGCCATTTTTTTTAAGTGAAATTGTAAACATGTGGCCATGGATTTTGAAAATTCTAGAGAGAATTTTAAAAGCTTCAAGAGAATTTCAACAATTTTGAGAGGGATTTGAAAAGTTTCAATGGGAATGGGAAGAATTGGGACAAAATTGGAAAATTTTTAAGGGACTTTGAAAAAATTTCAACTGGAATTTTAGCAATTTTTTTACGTGAAATTGTAAACATGTGGACATGGATTTTGAAAATTCTAGAGAGAATTTTAAAAGCTTCAACAGAATTTCAACAATTTTGAGAGGGATTTGAAAAGTTTCAATGGGAATGGGAAGAATTGGGACAAAAATTGGAAAATTTTTAAGGGACTTTGAAAAAATTTCAACTGGAATTTTAGCCATTTTTTGACGTGAAATTGTAAACATGTGGACATGGATTTTGAAAATTCTAGAGAGAATTTTTAAAAGCTTCAACAGAATTTCAGCAATTTTGAGAGGGATTTGAAAAGTTTCAATGGGAATGGGAAGAATTGGCACAAAAATTGGAAAACTTTTAAGGGACTTTGAAAAAATTTCAACTGGAATTTTAGCCATTTTTTTACGTGAAATTGTAAACATGTGGACATGGATTTTGAAAATTCTAGAGAGAATTTTAAAAGCTTCAAGAGAATTTCAACAATTTTGAAGGGGATTTGAAAAGTTTCAATGGGAATGGGAAGAATTGGGACAAAAATTGGAAAATTTTTAAGGGACTTTGAAAAAATTTCAACTGGAATTTTAGCCATTTTTTTAAGTGAAATTGTGAACATGTGGACATGGATTTTGAAAATTCTAGAGAGAATTTTAAAAGCTTCAACAGAATTTCAACAATTTTGAGAGGGATTTGAAAAGTTTCAATGGGAATGGGAAGAATTGGGACAAAAATTGGAAAATTTTTCAGGGACTTCGAAAAAATTTCAACTGGAATTTTAGCCATTTTTTGACGTGAAATTGTAAACATGTGGCCATGGATTTTGAAAATTCTAGAGAGAATTTTAAAAGCTTCAACAGAATTTCAACAATTTTGAGAGGGATTTGAAAAGTTTAAATGGGAATGGGAAGAATTGGGACAAAAATTGGAAAATTTTTAAGGGACTTTGAAAAAATTTCAACTGGAATTTTAGCCATTTTTTGACGTGAAATTGTAAACACGTGGACATGGATTTTGAAAATTCTAGAGAGAATTTTAAAAGCTTCAAGAGAATTTCAACAATTTTGAGAGGGATTTGAAAAGTTTCAATGGGAATGGGAAGAATTGGGACAAAAATTGGAAAATTTTTAAGGGACTTTGAAAAAATTTCAACTGGAATTTTAGCCATTTTTTGACGTGAAATTGTAAACATGTGGCCATGGATTTTGAAAATTCTAGAGAGAATTTTAAAAGCTTCAACAGAATTTCAACAATTTTGAGAGGGATTTGAAAAGTTTCAATGGGAATGGGAAGAATTGGGACAAAAATTGGAAAATTTTTAAGGGACTTTGAAAAAATTTCAACTGGAATTTTAGCAATTTTTTTACGTGAAATTGTGAACATGTGGACATGGATTTTGAAAATTCTAGAGAGAATTTTAAAAGCTTCAACAGAATTTCAACAATTTTGAGAGGGATTTGAAAAGTTTCAATGGGAATGGGAAGAATTGGGACAAAAATTGGAAAATTTTTCAGGGACTTTGAAAAAATTTCAACTGGAATTTTAGCAATTTTTTGACGTGAAATTGTAAACATGTTGAAGTGGATTTTGAAAATTCTAGAGAGAATTTTAAAAGCTTCAACAGAATTTCAACACTTTTGAGAGGGATTTGAAAAGTTTC
The DNA here is from genome assembly GCF_964273445.1 of Streptopelia decaocto. Lineage (NCBI taxonomy): Eukaryota > Metazoa > Chordata > Aves > Columbiformes > Columbidae > Streptopelia > Streptopelia decaocto. The sequence goes on along the minus strand of NW_028115362.1, from coordinate 11,843 downwards.
AATGGGAATGGAAGAATTGGGACAAAAATTGGAAAATTTTTAAGGGACTTTGAAAAAATTTCAACTGGAATTTTAGCCATTTTTTGACGTGAAATTGTAAACATGTGGACATGGATTTTGAAAATTCTAGAGAGAATTTTAAAAGCTTCAACAGAATTTCAACAATTTTGAGAGGGATTTGAAAAGTTTCAATGGGAATGGGAAGAATTGGGACAAAAATTGGAAAATTTTTAAGGGACTTTGAAAAAATTTCAACTGGAATTTTAGCCATTTTTTTACGTGAAATTGTAAACAGGTGGACATGGATTTTGAAAATTCTAGAGAGAATTTTAAAAGCTTCAACAGAATTTCAACAATTTTGAGAGGGATTTGAAAAGTTTCAATGGGAATGGGAAGAATCGGGACAAAAATTGGAAAATTTTTAAGGGACTTTGAAAAAATTTCAACTGGAATTTTAGCCATTTTTTGACGTGAAATTGTAAACATGTGGCCATGGATTTTGAAAATTCTAGAGAGAATTTTAAAAGCTTCAACAGAATTTCAACAATTTTGAGAGGGATTTGAAAAGTTTCAATGGGAATGGGAAGAATTGGGACAAAAATTGGAAAATTTTTAAGGGACTTTGAAAAAATTTCAACTGGAATTTTAGCCATTTTTTGACGTGAAATTGTAAACATGTGGCCATGGATTTTGAAAATTCTAGAGAGAATTTTAAAAGCTTTAACAGAATTTCAACAATTTTGAGAGGGATTTGAAAAGTTTCAATGGGAATGGGAAGAATTGGGACAAAAATTGGAAAATTTTTAAGGGACTTTGAAAAAATTTCAACTGGAATTTTAGCCATTTTTTTACGTGAAATTGTGAACATGTGGCCATGGATTTTGAAAATTCTAGAGAGAATTTTAAAAGCTTCAACAGAATTTCAGCAATTTTGAGAGGGATTTGAAAAGTTTCAATGGGAATGGGAAGAATTGGGACAAAAATTGGAAAATTTTTAAGGGACTTTGAAAAAATTTCAACTGGAATTTTAGCCATTTTTTTACGTGAAATTGTAAACATGTGGACATGGATTTTGAAAATTCTAGAGAGAATTTTAAAAGCTTCAAGAGAATTTCAACAATTTTGAGAGGGATTTGAAAAGTTTCAATGGGAATGGAAAGAATTGGGACAAAAATTGGAAAATTTTTAAGGGACTTTGAAAAAATTTCAACTGGAATTTTAGCCATTTTTTTAAGTGAAATTGTGAACATGTGGACATGGATTTTGAAAATTCTAGAGAGAATTTTAAAAGTTTCAACAGAATTTCAACAATTTTGAGAGGGATTTGAAAAGTTTCAATGGGAATGGGAAGAATTGGGACAAAAATTGGAAAATTTTTAAGGGACTTTGAAAAAATTTCAACTGGAATTTTAGCCATTTTTTGACGTGAAATTGTAAACATGTGGCCATGGATTTTGAAAATTCTAGAGAGAATTTTAAAAGCTTCAACAGAATTTCAACAATTTTGAGAGGGATTTGAAAAGTTTCAATGGGAATGGGAAGAATTGGGACAAAAATTGGAAAATTTTTAAGGGACTTTGAAAAAATTTCAACTGGAATTTTAGCCATTTTTTGACGTGAAATTGTAAACACGTGGACATGGATTTTGAAAATTCTAGAGAGAATTTTAAAAGCTTCAAGAGAATTTCAACAATTTTGAGAGGGATTTGAAAAGTTTCAATGGGAATGGGAAGAATTGGGACAAAAATTGGAAAATTTTTAAGGGACTTTGAAAAAATTTCAACTGGAATTTTAGCCATTTTTTGACGTGAAATTGTAAACATGTGGCCATGGATTTTGAAAATTCTAGAGAGAATTTTAAAAGCTTCAACAGAATTTCAACAATTTTGAGAGGGATTTGAAAAGTTTCAATGGGAATGGGAAGAATTGGGACAAAAATTGGAAAATTTTTAAGGGACTTTGAAAAAATTTCAACTGGAATTTTAGCCATTTTTTTTAAGTGAAATTGTGAACATGTGGACATGGATTTTGAAAATTCTAGAGAGAATTTTAAAAGCTTTAACAGAATTTCAACAATTTTGAGAGGGATTTGAAAAGTTTCAATGGGAATGGGAAGAATTGGGACAAAAATTGGAAAATTTTTAAGGGACTTTGAAAAAATTTCAACTGGAATTTTAGCCATTTTTTGACGTGAAATTGTAAACATGTGGCCATGGATTTTGAAAATTCTAGAGAGAATTTTAAAAGCTTCAACAGAATTTCAACAATTTTGAGAGGGATTTGAAAAGTTTCAATGGGAATGGGAAGAATTGGGACAAAAATTGGAAAATTTTTAAGGGACTTTGAAAAAATTTCAACTGGAATTTTAGCCATTTTTTGACGTGAAATTGTAAACACGTGGACATGGATTTTGAAAATTCTAGAGAGAATTTTAAAAGCTTCAAGAGAATTTCAACAATTTTGAGAGGGATTTGAAAAGTTTCAATGGGAATGGGAAGAATTGGGACAAAATTGGAAAATTTTTAAGGGACTTTGAAAAAATTTCAACTGGAATTTTAGCAATTTTTTGACGTGAAATTGTAAACATGTGGACATGGATTTTGAAAATTCTAGAGAGAATTTTAAAAGCTTCAACAGAATTTCAACAATTTTGAGAGGGATTTGAAAAGTTTCAATGGGAATGGGAAGAATTGGGACAAAAATTGGAAAATTTTTAAGGGACTTTGAAAAAATTTCAACTGGAATTTTAGCCATTTTTTGACGTGAAATTGTAAACATGTGGACATGGATTTTGAAAATTCTAGAGAGAATTTTAAAAGCTTCAAGAGAATTTCAACAATTTTGAGAGGGATTTGAAAAGTTTCAATGGGAATGGGAAGAATTGGGACAAAAATTGGAAAATTTTTAAGGGACTTTGAAAAAATTTCAACTGGAATTTTAGCCATTTTTTGACGTGAAATTGTAAACAGGTGGCCATGGATTTTGAAAATTCTAGAGAGAATTTTAAAAGCTTCAACAGAATTTCAACAATTTTGAGAGGGATTTGAAAAGTTTCAATGGGAATGGGAAGAATTGGGACAAAAATTGGAAAATTTTGAAGGGACTTTGAAAAAATTTCAACTGGAATTTTAGCAATTTTTTTACGTGAAATTGTGAACATGTTGAAGTGGATGTTGAAAATTCTAGAGAGAATTTTAAAAGCTTCAAGAGAATTTCAACAATTTTGAGAGGGATTTGAAAAGTTTCAATGGGAATGGGAAGAATTGGGACAAAAATTGGAAAATTTTTAAGGGACTTTGAAAAAAATTTCAACTGGAATTTTAGCCATTTTTTGACGTGAAATTGTAAACAGGTGGCCATGGATTTTGAAAATTCTAGAGAGAATTTTAAAAGCTTCAACAGAATTTCAACAATTTTGAGAGGGATTTGAAAAGTTTCAATGGGAATGGGAAGAATTGGGACAAAAATTGGAAAATTTTTAAGGGACTTTGAAAAAATTTCAACTGGAATTTTAGCCATTTTTTGACGTGAAATTGTAAACATGTGGCCATGGATTTTGAAAATTCTAGAGAGAATTTTAAAAGCTTCAAGAGAATTTCAACAATTTTGAGATGGATTTGAAAAGTTTCAATGGGAATGGGAAGAATTGGGACAAAATTGGAAAATTTTTAAGGGACTTTGAAAAAATTTCAACTGGAATTTTAGCAATTTTTTTACGTGAAATTGTGAACATGTTGAAGTGGATTTTGAAAATTCTAGAGAGAATTTTAAAAGCTTCAACAGAATTTCAACAATTTTGAGAGGGATTTGAAAAGTTTCAATGGGAATGGGAAGAATTGGGACAAAAATTGGAAAATTTTTAAGGGACTTTGAAAAAATTTCAACTGGAATTTTAGCCATTTTTTGACGTGAAATTGTAAACATGTGGCCATGGATTTTGAAAATTCTAGAGAGAATTTTAAAAGCTTCAAGAGAATTTCAACAATTTTGAGAGGGATTTGAAAAGTTTCAATGGGAATGGGAAGAATTGGGACAAAAATTGGAAAATTTTGAAGGGACTTTGAAAAAATTTCAACTGGAATTTTAGCCATTTTTTGACGTGAAATTGTAAACATGTGGCCATGGCATGGATTTTGAAAATTCTAGAGAGAATTTAAAAGCTTCAACAGAATTTCAACAATTTTGAGAGGGATTTGAAAAGTTTCAATGGGAATGGGAAGAATTGGGACAAAAATTGGAAAATTTTTAAGGGACTTTGAAAAAATTTCAACTGGAATTTTAGCCATTTTTTGACGTGAAATTGTAAACATGTGGCCATGGATTTTGAAAATTCTAGAGAGAATTTTAAAAGCTTCAAGAGAATTTCAACAATTTTGAGAGGGATTTGAAAAGTTTCAATGGGAATGGGAAGAATTGGGACAAAAATTGGAAAATTTTTAAGGGACTTGAAAAAATTTCAACTGGAATTTTAGCCATTTTTTTACGTGAAATTGTGAACATCTGGCCATGGATTTTGAAAATTCTAGAGAGAATTTTAAAAGCTTCAACAGAAATTCAGCAATTTTGAGAGGGATTTGAAAAGTTTCAATGGGAATGGGAAGAATTGGCACAAAAATTGGAAAGCTTTTAAGGGACTTGGAAAAAATTTCAACTGGAATTTTAGCCATTTTTTTACGTGAAATTGTAAACATGTGGACATGGATTTTGAAAATTCTAGAGAGAATTTTAAAAGCTTCAAGAGAATTTCAACAATTTTGAGAGGGATTTGAAAAGTTTCAATGGGAATGGGAAGAATTGGGACAAAAATTGGAAAATTTTTAAGGGACTTTGAAAAAATTTCAACTGGAATTTTAGCCATTTTTTGACGTGAAATTGTAAACAGGTGGCCATGGATTTTGAAAATTCTAGAGAGAATTTTTAAAAGCTTCAACAGAATTTCAACAATTTTGAGAGGGATTTGAAAAGTTTCAATGGGAATGGGAAGAATTGGGACAAAAATTGGAAAATTTTTAAGGGACTTTGAAAAAATTTCAACTGGAATTTTAGCCATTTTTTGACGTGAAATTGTAAACATGTGGCCATGGATTTTGAAAATTCTAGAGAGAATTTTAAAAGCTTCAACAGAATTTCAACAATTTTGAGAGGGATTTGAAAAGTTTCAATGGGAATGGGAAGAATTGGGACAAAATTGGAAAATTTTTAAGGGACTTTGAAAAAATTTCAACTGGAATTTTAGCATTTTTTTGACGTGAAATTGTAAACATGTGGCCATGGATTTTGAAAATTCTAGAGAGAATTTTAAAAGCTTCAACAGAATTTCAACAATTTTGAGAGGGATTTGAAAAGTTTCAATGGGAATGGGAAGAATTGGGACAAAAATTGGAAAATTTTTAAGGGACTTTGAAAAAATTTCAACTGGAATTTTAGCCATTTTTTGACGTGAAATTGTGAACATGTTGAAGTGGATTTTGAAAATTCTAGAGAGAATTTTAAAAGCTTCAAGAGAATTTCAACAATTTTGAGAGGGATTTGAAAAGTTTCAATGGGAATGGGAAGAATTGGGACAAAAATTGGAAAATTTTTAAGGACTTTGAAAAAATTTCAACTGGAATTTTAGCCATTTTTTGACGTGAAATTGTAACATGTGGCCATGGATTTTGAAAATTCTAGAGAGAATTTTAAAAGCTTCAACAGAATTTCAACAATTTTGAGAGGGATTTGAAAAGTTTCAATGGGAATGGGAAGAATTGGGACAAAAATTGGAAAATTTTTAAGGGACTTTGAAAAAATTTCAACTGAAATTTTAGCCATTTTTTGACGTGAAATTGTAAACAGGTGGCCATGGATTTTGAAAATTCTAGAGAGAATTTTAAAAGCTTCAACAGAATTTCAACAATTTTGAGAGGGATTTGAAAAGTTTCAATGGGAATGGGAAGAATTGGGACAAAAATTGGAAAATTTTTCAGGGACTTTGAAAAAATTTCAACTGGAATTTTAGCAATTTTTTGACGTGAAATTGTGAACATGTTGAAGTGGATTTTGAAAATTCTAGAGAGAATTTTAAAAGCTTCAACAGAATTTCAACAATTTTGAGAGGGATTTGAAAAGTTTCAATGGGAATGGGAAGAATTGGGACAAAAATTGGAAAATTTTTCAGGGACTTTGAAAAAATTTCAACTGGAATTTTAGCCATTTTTTTTACGTGAAATTGTAAACATGTGGCCATGGATTTTGAAAATTCTAGACAGAATTTTAAAAGCTTCAACAGAATTTCAGCAATTTTGAGAGGGATTTGAAAAGTTTCAATGGGAATGGGAAGAATTGGCACAAAAATTGGAAAACTTTTAAGGGACGTTGAAAAAATTTCAACTGGAATTTTAGCAATTTTTTGACGTGAAATTGTAAACATGTGGACATGGATTTTGAAAATTCTAGAGAGAATTTTAAAAGCTTCAAGAGAATTTCAACAATTTTGAGAGGGATTTGAAAAGTTTCAATGGGAATGGGAAGAATTGGGACAAAAATTGGAAAATTTTTAAGGGACTTTGAAAAAATTTCAACTGGAATTTTAGCCATTTTTTGACGTGAAATTGTGAACATGTGGCCATGGATTTTGAAAATTCTAGAGAGAATTTTAAAAGCTTCAACAGAATTTCAGCAATTTTGAGAGGGATTTGAAAAGTTTCAATGGGAATGGGAAGAATTGGCACAAAAATTGGAAAACTTTTAAGGGACTTTGAAAAAAATTCAACTGGAATTTTAGCAATTTTTTGACGTGAAATTGTAAACATGTTGAAGTGGATTTTGAAAATTCTAGAGAGAATTTTAAAAGCTTCAACAGAATTTCAACAATTTTGAGAGGGATTTGAAAAGTTTCAATGGGAATGGGAAGAATTGGACAAAAATTGGAAAATTTTTAAGGGACTTTGAAAAAATTTCAACTGGAATTTTAGCAATTTTTTACGTGAAATTGTGAACATGTGGACATGGATTTTGAAAATTCTAGAGAGAATTTTAAAAGCTTCAACAGAATTTCAACAATTTTGAGAGGGATTTGAAAAGTTTCAATGGGAATGGGAAGAATTGGGACAAAAATTGGAAAATTTTTAAGGGACTTTGAAAAAATTTCAACTGGAATTTTAGCAATTTTTTGACGTGAAATTGTAAACATGTGGCCATGGATTTTGAAAATTCTAGAGAGAATTTTAAAAGCTTCAACAGAATTTCAACAATTTTGAGAGGGATTTGAAAAGTTTCAATGGGAATGGGAAGAATTGGGACAAAAATTGGAAAACTTTTAAGGGACTTTGAAAAAATTTCAACTGGAATTTTAGCAATTTTTTGACGTGAAATTGTAAACATGTGGACATGGATTTTGAAAATTCTAGAGAGAATTTTAAAAGCTTCAAGAGAATTTCAACAATTTTGAGAGGGATTTGAAAAGTTTCAATGGGAATGGGAAGAATTGGGACAAAAATTGGAAAATTTTTAAGGGACTTTGAAAAAATTTCAACTGGAATTTTAGCCATTTTTTGACGTGAAATTGTGAACATGTGGCCATGGATTTTGAAAATTCTAGAGAGAATTTTAAAAGCTTCAAGAGAATTTCAACAATTTTGAGAGGGATTTGAAAAGTTTCAATGGGAATGGGAAGAATTGGGACAAAAATTGGAAAATTTTTCAGGGACTTTGAAAAAATTTCAACTGGAATTTTAGCCATTTTTTGACGTGAAATTGTAAACATGTTGAAGTGGATTTTGAAAATTCTAGAGAGAATTTTAAAAGCTTCAAGAGAATTTCAACAATTTGGAGAGGGATTTGAAAAGTTTCAATGGGAATGGGAAGAATTGGGACAAAAATTGGAAAATTTTTAAGGGACTTTGAAAAAATTTCAACTGGAATTTTAGCCATTTTTTGACGTGAAATTGTAAACATGTGGCCATGGATTTTGAAAATTCTAGAGAGAATTTTAAAAGCTTCAAGAGAATTTCAACAATTTTGAGAGGGATTTGAAAAGTTTCAATGGGAATGGGAAGAATTGGGACAAAAATTGGAAAATTTTTAAGGGACTTTGAAAAAATTTCAACTGGAATTTTAGCAATTTTTTGACGTGAAATTGTGAACATGCGGACATGGATTTTGAAAATTCTAGAGAGAATTTTAAAAGCTTCAAGAGAATTTCAACAATTTTGAGAGGGATTTGAAAAGTTTCAATGGGAATGGGAAGAATTGGGACAAAAATTGGAAAATTTTTAAGGGACTTTGAAAAAATTTCAACTGGAATTTTAGCCATTTTTTGACGTGAAATTGTAAACATGTGGCCATGGATTTTGAAAATTCTAGAGAGAATTTTAAAAGCTTCAAGAGAATTTCAACAATTTTGAGAGGGATTTGAAAAGTTTCAATGGGAATGGGAAGAATTGGGACAAAAATTGGAAAATTTTTAAGGGACTTTGAAAAAATTTCAACTGGAATTTTAGCCATTTTTTGACGTGAAATTGTAAACATGTGGCCATGGATTTTGAAAATTCTAGAGAGAATTTTAAAAGCTTCAACAGAATTTCAACAATTTTGAGAGGGATTTGAAAAGTTTCAATGGGAATGGGAAGAATTGGGACAAAAATTGGAAAATTTTTAAGGGACTTTGAAAAAATTTCAACTGGAATTTTAGCCATTTTTTGACGTGAAATTGTGAACATGTTGAAGTGGATTTTGAAAATTCTAGAGAGAATTTTAAAAGCTTCAAGAGAATTTCAACAATTTTGAGAGGGATTTGAAAAGTTTCAATGGGAATGGGAAGAATTGGGACAAAAATTGGAAAATTTTAAGGGACTTTGAAAAAATTTCAACTGGAATTTTAGCCATTTTTTGACGTGAAATTGTAAACATGTGGCCATGGATTTTGAAAATTCTAGAGAGAATTTTAAAAGCTTCAACAGAATTTCAACAATTTTGAGAGGGATTTGAAAAGTTTCAATGGGAATGGGAAGAATTGGGACAAAAATTGGAAAATTTTTAAGGGACTTTGAAAAAATTTTCAACTGGAATTTTAGCCATTTTTTGACGTGAAATTGTAAACATGTGGCCATGGATTTTGAAAATTCTAGAGAGAATTTTAAAAGCTTCAACAGAATTTCAACAATTTTGAGAGGGATTTGAAAAGTTTCAATGGGAATGGGAAGAATTGGGACAAAAATTGGAAAATTTTTAAGGGACTTTGAAAAAATTTCAACTGGAATTTTAGCCATTTTTTGACGTGAAATTGTGAACATGTTGAAGTGGATTTTGAAAATTCTAGAGAGAATTTTAAAAGCTTCAAGAGAATTTCAACAATTTTGAGAGGGATTTGAAAAGTTTCAATGGGAATGGGAAGAATTGGGACAAAAATTGGAAAATTTTTAAGGGACTTTGAAAAAATTTCAACTGGAATTTTAGCCATTTTTTGACGTGAAATTGTAAACATGTGGCCATGGATTTTGAAAATTCTAGAGAGAATTTTAAAAGCTTCAACAGAATTTCAACAATTTTGAGAGGGATTTGAAAAGTTTCAATGGGAATGGGAAGAATTGGGACAAAAATTGGAAAATTTTTAAGGGACTTTGAAAAAATTTCAACTGGAATTTTAGCCATTTTTTGACGTGAAATTGTAAACAGGTGGCCATGGATTTTGAAAATTCTAGAGAGAATTTTAAAAGCTTCAACAGAATTTCAACAATTTTGAGAGGGATTTGAAAAGTTTCAATGGGAATGGGAAGAATTGGGACAAAAATTGGAAAATTTTTCAGGGACTTTGAAAAAATTTCAACTGGAATTTTAGCAATTTTTTGACGTGAAATTGTGAACATGTTGAAGTGGATTTTGAAAATTCTAGAGAGAATTTTAAAAGCTTCAACAGAATTTCAGCAATTTTGAGAGGGATTTGAAAAGTTTCAATGGGAATGGGAAGAATTGGCACAAAAATTGGAAAACTTTTAAGGGACGTTGAAAAAATTTCAACTGGAATTTTAGCAATTTTTTGACGTGAAATTGTAAACATGTGGACATGGATTTTGAAAATTCTAGAGAGAATTTTAAAAGCTTCAAGAGAATTTCAACAATTTTGAGAGGGATTTGAAAAGTTTCAATGGGAATGGGAAGAATTGGGACAAAAATTGGAAAATTTTTAAGGGACTTTGAAAAAATTTCAACTGGAATTTTAGCCATTTTTTTAAGTGAAATTGTGAACATGTGGCCATGGATTTTGAAAATTCTAGAGAGAATTTTAAAAGCTTCAACAGAATTTCAGCAATTTTGAGAGGGATTTGAAAAGTTTCAATGGGAATGGGAAGAATTGGCACAAAAATTGGAAAACTTTTAAGGGACTTTGAAAAAAATTCAACTGGAATTTTAGCAATTTTTTGACGTGAAATTGTAAACATGTTGAAGTGGATTTTGAAAATTCTAGAGAGAATTTTAAAAGCTTCAACAGAATTTCAACAATTTTGAGAGGGATTTGAAAAGTTTCAATGGGAATGGGAAGAATTGGACAAAAATTGGAAAATTTTTAAGGGACTTTGAAAAAAATTTCAACTGGAATTTTAGCAATTTTTTGACGTGAAATTGTAAACATGTGGACATGGATTTTGAAAATTCTAGAGAGAATTTTAAAAGCTTCAAGAGAATTTCAACAATTTTGAGAGGGATTTGAAAAGTTTCAATGGGAATGGGAAGAATTGGGACAAAAATTGGAAAATTTTTAAGGGACTTTGAAAAAATTTCAACTGGAATTTTAGCCATTTTTTTAAGTGAAATTGTGAACATGTGGCCATGGATTTTGAAAATTCTAGAGAGAATTTTAAAAGCTTCAACAGAATTTCAGCAATTTTGAGAGGGATTTGAAAAGTTTCAATGGGAATGGGAAGAATTGGCACAAAAATTGGAAAACTTTTAAGGGACTTTGAAAAAAATTCAACTGGAATTTTAGCAATTTTTTGACGTGAAATTGTAAACATGTTGAAGTGGATTTTGAAAATTCTAGAGAGAATTTTAAAAGCTTCAACAGAATTTCAACAATTTTGAGAGGGATTTGAAAAGTTTCAATGGGAATGGGAAGAATTGGACAAAAATTGGAAAATTTTTAAGGGACTTTGAAAAAATTTCAACTGGAATTTTAGCAATTTTTTACGTGAAATTGTGAACATGTGGACATGGATTTTGAAAATTCTAGAGAGAATTTTAAAAGCTTCAAGAGAATTTCAACAATTTTGAGAGGGATTTGAAAAGTTTCAATGGGAATGGGAAGAATTGGGACAAAAATTGGAAAATTTTTAAGGGACTTTGAAAAAATTTCAACTGGAATTTTAGCAATTTTTTGACGTGAAATTGTAAACATGTGGCCATGGATTTTGAAAATTCTAGAAAGAATTTTAAAAGCTTCAACAGAATTTCAACAATTTTGAGAGGGATTTGAAAAGTTTCAATGGGAATGGGAAGAATTGGGACAAAAATTGGAAAATTTTTAAGGGACTTTGAAAAAATTTCAACTGGAATTTTAGCCATTTTTTGACGTGAAATTGTGAACATGTGGCCATGGATTTTGAAAATTCTAGAGAGAATTTTAAAAGCTTCAACAGAATTTCAACAATTTTGAGAGGGATTTGAAAAGTTTCAATGGGAATGGGAAGAATTGGGACAAAAATTGGAAAATTTTTAAGGGACTTTGAAAAAATTTCAACTGGAATTTTAGCAATTTTTTGACGTGAAATTGTAAACATGTGGACATGGATTTTGAAAATTCTAGAGAGAATTTTAAAAGCTTCAAGAGAATTTCAACAATTTTGAGAGGGATTTGAAAAGTTTCAATG
>NW_028115363.1:0-68975 GCF_964273445.1 Streptopelia decaocto | reverse complement strand
TTGAAATTCTGTTGAAGCTTTTAAAATTCTCTCTAGAATTTTCAAAATCCATGTCCACATGTTTACAATTTCACGTCAAAAAATTGCTAAAATTCCAGTTGAAATGTTTTCAAAGTCCCTTAAAAATTTTCCAATTTTTGTCCCAATTCTTCCCATTCCCATTGAAACTTTTCAAATCCCTCTCAAAATTGTTGAAATTCTGTTGAAGCTTTTAAAATTCTCTCTAGAATTTTCAAAATCCATGGCCACATGTTTACAATTTCACGTCAAAAAATGACTAAAATTCCAGTTGAAATGTTTTCAAAGTCCCTTAAAAATTTTCCAATTTTTGTCCCAATTCTTCCCATTCCCATTGAAACTTTTCAAATCCCTCTCAAAATTGTTGAAATTCTGTTGAAGCTTTTAAAATTCTCTCTAGAATTTTCAAAATCCATGGCCACATGTTTACAATTTCACGTCAAAAAATGGCTAAAATTCCAGTTGAAATTTTTTCAAAGTCCCTTAAAAATTTCCAATTTTTGTCCCAATTCTTCCCATTCCCATTGAAACTTTTCAAATCCCTCTCAAAATTGTTGAAATTCTGTTGAAGCTTTTAAAATTCTCTCTAGAATTTTCAAAATCCATGTCCACATGTTTACAATTTCACATAAAAAAATGGCTAAAATTCCAGTTGAAATTTTTTCAAAGTCCCTTAAAAATTTTCCAATTTTTGTCCCAATTCTTCCCATTCCCATTGAAACTTTTCAAATCCCTCTCAAAATTGTTGAAATTCTCTTGAAGCTTTTAAAATTCTCTCTAGAATTTTCAAAATCCATGTCCACATGTTTACAATTTCACGTCAAAAAATGGCTAAAATTCCAGTTGAAATTTTTTCAAAGTCCCTTAAAAATTTTCCAATTTTTGTCCCAATTCTTCCCATTCCCATTGAAACTTTTCAAATCCCTCTCAAAATTGTTGAAATTCTGTTGAAGCTTTTAAAATTCTCTCTAGAATTTTCAAAATCCATGGCCACATGTTTACAATTTCACGTCAAAAAATGACTAAAATTCCAGTTGAAATGTTTTCAAAGTCCCTTAAAAATTTTCCAATTTTTGTCCCAATTCTTCCCATTCCCATGGAAACTTTTCAAATCCCTCTCAAAATTGTTGAAATTCTGTTGAAGCTTTTAAAATTCTCTCTAGAATTTTCAAAATCCATGTCCACATGTTTACAATTTCACATAAAAAAATGGTTAAAGTTCCAGTTGAAATCTTTTCAAAGTCCCTGAAAAATCTTCCATTTTTTGTCCCAATTCTTCCCATTCCCATTGAAACTTTTCAAATCCCTCTCAAAATTGTTGAAATTCTGTTGAAGCTTTTAAAATTCTCTCTAGAATTTTCAAAATCCATGTCCACATGTTTACAATTTCACGTAAAAAAATGGCTAAAATTCCAGTTGAAATTTTTTCAAAGTCCCTTAAAAATTTTCCAATTTTTGTCCCAATTCTTCCCATTCCCATTGAAACTTTTCAAATCCCTCTCAAAATTGTTGAAATTCTGTTGAAGCTTTTAAAATTCTCTCTAGAATTTTCAAAATCCATGTCCACATGTTTACAATTTCACGTCACAAAATGGCTAAAATTCCAGTTGAAATTTTTTCAAAGTCCCTTAAAAATTTTCCAATTTTTGTCCCAATTCTTCCCATTCCCATTGAAACTTTTCAAATCCCTCTCAAAATTGTTGAAATTCTCTTGAAGCTTTTAAAATTCTCTCTGGAATTTTCAAAATCCATGGCCACATGTTTACAATTTCACATAAAAAAATGGCTAAAATTCCAGTTGAAATTTTTTCAAAGTCCCTTCAAAATTTTCCAATTTTTGTCCCAATTCTTCCCATTCCCATTGAAACTTTTCAAATCCCTCTCAAAATTGTTGAAATTCTGTTGAAGCTTTTAAAATTCTCTCTAGAATTTTCAAAATCCATGTCCACATGTTTACAATTTCACGTCAAAAAATTGCTAAAATTCCAGTTGAAATTTTTTCAAAGTCCCTTAAAAATTTTCCAATTTTTGTCCCAATTCTTCCCATTCCCATTGAAACTTTTCAAATCCCTCTCAAAATTGTTGAAATTCTCTTGAAGCTTTTAAAATTCTCTCTGGAATTTTCAAAATCCATGGCCACATGTTTACAATTTCACATAAAAAAATTGCTAAAATTCCAGTTGAAATTTTTTCAAAGTCCCTGAAAAATTTTCCAATTTTTGTCCCAATTCTTCCCATTCCCGTTGAAACTTTTCAAATCCCTCTCAAAATTGTTGAAATTCTGTTGAAGCTTTTAAAATTCTCTCTAGAATTTTCAAAATCCATGTCCACATGTTTACAATTTCACATAAAAAAATTGCTAAAATTCCAGTTGAAATGTTTTCAAAGTCCCTGAAAAATTTTCCAATTTTTGTCCCAATTCTTCTCATTCCCATTGAAACTTTTCAAATCCCTCTCAAAATTGTTGAAATTCTGTTGAAGCTTTTAAAATTCTCTCTAGAATTTTCAAAATCCATGGCCACATGTTTACAATTTCACGTCAAAAAATGACTAAAATTCCAGTTGAAATGTTTTCAAAGTCCCTTAAAAATTTTCCAATTTTTGTCCCAATTCTTCCCATTCCCATGGAAACTTTTCAAATCCCTCTCAAAATTGTTGAAATTCTGTTGAAGCTTTTAAAATTCTCTCTAGAATTTTCAAAATCCATGTCCACATGTTTACAATTTCACATAAAAAAATGGTTAAAGTTCCAGTTGAAATCTTTTCAAAGTCCCTGAAAAATCTTCCATTTTTTGTCCCAATTCTTCCCATTCCCATTGAAACTTTTCAAATCCCTCTCAAAATTGTTGAAATTCTCTTGAAGCTTTTAAAATTCTCTCTAGAATTTTCAAAATCCATGTCCACATGTTTACAATTTCACATAAAAAAATGGCTAAAATTCCAGTTGAAATGTTTTCAAAGTCCCTTAAAAATTTTCCAATTTTTGTCCCAATTCTTCCCATTCCCATTGAAACTTTTCAAATCCCTCTCAAAATTGTTGAAATTCTGTTGAAGCTTTTAAAATTCTCTCTAGAATTTTCGAAATCCATGGCCACATGTTTACAATTTCACGTCAAAAAATGGCTAAAATTCCAGTTGAAATGTTTTCAAAGTCCCTTAAAAATTTTCCAATTTTTGTCCCAATTCTTCCCATTCCCATTGAAACTTTTCAAATCCCTCTCAAAATTGTTGAAATTCTGTTGAAGCTTTTAAAATTCTCTCTAGAATTTTCAAAATCCATGTCCACATGTTTACAATTTCACATAAAAAAATGGCTAAAATTCCAGTTGAAATGTTTTCAAAGTCCCTTAAAAATTTTCCAATTTTTGTCCCAATTCTTCCCATTCCCATTGAAACTTTTCAAATCCCTCTCAAAATTGTTGAAATTCTCTTGAAGCTTTTAAAATTCTCTCTAGAATTTTCAAAATCCATGTCCACATGTTTACAATTTCACGTCACAAAATGGCTAAAATTCCAGTTGAAATTTTTTCAAAGTCCCTTAAAAATTTTCCAATTTTTGTCCCAATTCTTCCCATTCCCATTGAAACTTTTCAAATCCCTCTCAAAATTGTTGAAATTCTCTTGAAGCTTTTAAAATTCTCTCTGGAATTTTCAAAATCCATGGCCACATGTTTACAATTTCACATAAAAAAATGGCTAAAATTCCAGTTGAAATTTTTTCAAAGTCCCTTCAAAATTTTCCAATTTTTGTCCCAATTCTTCCCATTCCCATTGAAACTTTTCAAATCCCTCTCAAAATTGTTGAAATTCTCTTGAAGCTTTTAAAATTCTCTCTAGAATTTTCAAAATCCATGTCCACATTTTTACAATTTCACGCCAAAAAATTGCTAAAATTCCAGTTGAAATTTTTTCAAAGTCCCTTAAAAATTTTCCAATTTTTGTCCCAATTCTTCCCATTCCCATTGAAACTTTTCAAATCCCTCTCAAAATTGTTGAAATTCTCTTGAAGCTTTTAAAATTCTCTCTGGAATTTTCAAAATCCATGGCCACATGTTTACAATTTCACATAAAAAAATGGCTAAAATTCCAGTTGAAATTTTTTCAAAGTCCCTTCAAAATTTTCCAATTTTTGTCCCAATTCTTCCCATTCCCATTGAAACTTTTCAAATCCCTCTCAAAATTGTTGAAATTCTGTTGAAGCTTTTAAAATTCTCTCTAGAATTTTCAAAATCCATGTCCACATGTTTACAATTTCACGTCAAAAAATGGCTAAAATTCCAGTTGAAATTTTTTCAAAGTCCCTTAAAAATTTTCCAATTTTTGTCCCAATTCTTCCCATTCCCATTGAAACTTTTCAAATCCCTCTCAAAATTGTTGAAATTCTGTTGAAGCTTTTAAAATTCTCTCTAGAATTTTCAAAATCCATGGCCACATGTTTACAATTTCACGTCAAAAAATGGCTAAAATTCCAGTTGAAATTTTTTCAAAGTCCCTTAAAAATTTTCCAATTTTTGTCCCAATTCTTCCCATTCCCATTGAAACTTTTCAAATCCCTCTCAAAATTGTTGAAATTCTGTTGAAGCTTTTAAAATTCTCTCTAGAATTTTCAAAATCCATGGCCACATGTTTACAATTTCACATAAAAAAATTGCTAAAATTCCAGTTGAAATTTTTTCAAAGTCCCTGAAAAATTTTCCAATTTTTGTCCCAATTCTTCCCATTCCCATTGAAACTTTTCAAATCCCTCTCAAAATTGTTGAAATTCTCTTGAAGCTTTTAAAATTCTCTCTAGAATTTTCAAAATCCATGTCCACATGTTTACAATTTCACATAAAAAAATTGCTAAAATTCCAGTTGAAATGTTTTCAAAGTCCCTTAAAAATTTTCCAATTTTTGTCCCAATTCTTCCCATTCCCATTGAAACTTTTCAAATCCCTCTCAAAATTGTTGAAATTCTGTTGAAGCTTTTAAAATTCTCTCTAGAATTTTCAAAATCCATGGCCACATGTTTACAATTTCACGTCAAAAAATGACTAAAATTCCAGTTGAAATGTTTTCAAAGTCCCTTCAAAATTTTCCAATTTTTGTCCCAATTCTTCCCATTCCCATGGAAACTTTTCAAATCCCTCTCAAAATTGTTGAAATTCTCTTGAAGCTTTTAAAATTCTCTCTAGAATTTTCAAAATCCATGTCCACATGTTTACAATTTCACATAAAAAAATGGTTAAAGTTCCAGTTGAAATCTTTTCAAAGTCCCTGAAAAATCTTCCATTTTTTGTCCCAATTCTTCCCATTCCCATTGAAACTTTTCAAATCCCTCTCAAAATTGTTGAAATTCTGTTGAAGCTTTTAAAATTCTCTCTAGAATTTTCAAAATCCATGTCCACATGTTTACAATTTCACGTCAAAAAATGGCTAAAATTCCAGTTGAAATTTTTTCAAAGTCCCTGAAAAATTTTCCAATTTTTGTCCCAATTCTTCCCATTCCCATTGAAACTTTTCAAATCCCTCTCAAAATTGTTGAAATTCTCTTGAAGCTTTTAAAATTCTCTCTAGAATTTTCAAAATCCATGGCCACATGTTTACAATTTCACGTCAAAAAATGGCTAAAATTCCAGTTGAAATTTTTTCAAAGTCCCTTAAAAATTTTCCAATTTTTGTCCCAATTCTTCCCATTCCCATTGAAACTTTTCAAATCCCTCTCAAAATTGTTGAAATTCTGTTGAAGCTTTTAAAATTCTCTCTAGAATTTTCAAAATCCATGTCCACATGTTTACAATTTCACATAAAAAAATGGCTAAAATTCCAGTTGAAATTTTTTCAAAGTCCCTTAAAAATTTTCCAATTTTTGTCCCAATTCTTCCCATTCCCATTGAAACTTTTCAAATCCCTCTCAAAATTGTTGAAATTCTCTTGAAGCTTTTAAAATTCTCTCTAGAATTTTCAAAATCCATGTCCACATGTTTACAATTTCACGTCAAAAAATTGCTAAAATTCCAGTTGAAATTTTTTCTAAGTCCTTAAAAATTTTCCAATTTTTGTCCCAATTCTTCCCATTCCCATTGAAACTTTTCAAATCCCTCTCAAAATTGTTGAAATTCTGTTGAAGCTTTTAAAATTCTCTCTAGAATTTTCAAAATCCATGTCCACATGTTTACAATTTCACATAAAAAAATGGCTAAAATTCCAGTTGAAATTTTTTCAAAGTCCCTGAAAAATTTTCGAATTTTTGTCCCAATTCTTCCCATTCCCATTGAAACTTTTCAAATCCCTCTCAAAATTGTTGAAATTCTGTTGAAGCTTTTAAAATTCTCTCTAGAATTTTCAAAATCCATGTCCACATGTTTACAATTTCACATAAAAAAATTGCTAAAATTCCAGTTGAAATTTTTTCAAAGTCCCTTAAAAATTTTCCAATTTTTGTCCCAATTCTTCCCATTCCCATTGAAACTTTTCAAATCCCTCTCAAAATTGTTGAAATTCTGTTGAAGCTTTTAAAATTCTCTCTAGAATTTTCAAAATCCATGTCCACATGTTTACAATTTCACATAAAAAAAATGGCTAAAATTCCAGTTGAAATTTTTTCAAAGTCCCTTAAAAATTTTCCAATTTTTGTCCCAATTCTTCCCATTCCCATTGAAACTTTTCAAATCCCTCTCAAAATTGTTGAAATTCTGTTGAAGCTTTTAAAATTCTCTCTAGAATTTTCAAAATCCATGTCCACATGTTTACAATTTCACATAAAAAAATGGCTAAAATTCCAGTTGAAATTTTTTCAAAGTCCCTGAAAAATTTTCGAATTTTTGTCCCAATTCTTCCCATTCCCATTGAAACTTTTCAAATCCCTCTCAAAATTGTTGAAATTCTGTTGAAGCTTTTAAAATTCTCTCTAGAATTTTCAAAATCCATGTCCACATGTTTACAATTTCACATAAAAAAATGGCTAAAATTCCAGTTGAAATTTTTTCAAAGTCCCTGAAAAATTTTCGAATTTTTGTCCCAATTCTTCCCATTCCCATTGAAACTTTTCAAATCCCTCTCAAAATTGTTGAAATTCTGTTGAAGCTTTTAAAATTCTCTCTAGAATTTTCAAAATCCATGTCCACATGTTTACAATTTCACATAAAAAAATTGCTAAAATTCCAGTTGAAATTTTTTCAAAGTCCCTTAAAAATTTTCCAATTTTTGTCCCAATTCTTCCCATTCCCATTGAAACTTTTCAAATCCCTCTCAAAATTGTTGAAATTCTGTTGAAGCTTTTAAAATTCTCTCTAGAATTTTCAAAATCCATGTCCACATGTTTACAATTTCACATAAAAAAAATGGCTAAAATTCCAGTTGAAATTTTTTCAAAGTCCCTGAAAAATTTTCCAATTTTTGTCCCAATTCTTCCCATTCCCATTGAAACTTTTCAAATCCCTCTCAAAATTGTTGAAATTCTCTTGAAGCTTTTAAAATTCTCTCTAGAATTTTCAAAATCCATGTCCACATGTTTACAATTTCACGTCAAAAAATTGCTAAAATTCCAGTTGAAATTTTTTCAAAGTCCCTTAAAAATTTTCCAATTTTTGTCCCAATTCTTCCCATTCCCATTGAAACTTTTCAAATCCCTCTCAAAATTGTTGAAATTCTCTTGAAGCTTTTAAAATTCTCTCTAGAATTTTCAAAATCCATGTCCACATGTTTACAATTTCACATAAAAAAATTGCTAAAATTCCAGTTGAAATTTTTTCAAAGTCCCTTCAAAATTTTCCAATTTTTGTCCCAATTCTTCCCATTCCCATTGAAACTTTTCAAATCCCTCTCAAAATTGTTGAAATTCTCTTGAAGCTTTTAAAATTCTCTCTAGAATTTTCAAAATCCATGTCCACATGTTTACAATTTCACATAAAAAAATTGCTAAAATTCCAGTTGAAATGTTTTCAAAGTCCCTTAAAAATTTTCCAATTTTTGTCCCAATTCTTCCCATTCCCATTGAAACTTTTCAAATCCCTCTCAAAATTGTTGAAATTCTGTTGAAGCTTTTAAAATTCTCTCTAGAATTTTCAAAATCCATGTCCACATGTTTACAATTTCACGTAACAAAATGGCTAAAATTCCAGTTGAAATTTTTTCAAAGTCCCTTAAAATTTTCCAATTTTTGTCCCAATTCTTCCCATTCCCATTGAAACTTTTCAAATCCCTCTCAAAATTGTTGAAATTCTGTTGAAGCTTTTAAAATTCTCTCTAGAATTTTCAAAATCCATGTCCACATGTTTACAATTTCACATAAAAAAATGGCTAAAATTCCAGTTGAAATTTTTTCAAAGTCCCTTCAAAATTTTCCAATTTTTGTCCCAATTCTTCCCATTCCCATTGAAACTTTTCAAATCCCTCTCAAAATTGTTGAAATTCTGTTGAAGCTTTTAAAATTCTCTCTAGAATTTTCAAAATCCATGTCCACATGTTTACAATTTCACGTCAAAAAATGGCTAAAATTCCAGTTGAAATTTTTTCAAAGTCCCTTAAAAATTTTCCAATTTTTGTCCCAATTCTTCCCATTCCCATTGAAACTTTTCAAATCCCTCTCAAAATTGTTGAAATTCTCTTGAAGCTTTTAAAATTCTCTCTGGAATTTTCAAAATCCATGGCCACATGTTTACAATTTCACATAAAAAAATGGCTAAAATTCCAGTTGAAATTTTTTCAAAGTCCCTTCAAAATTTTCCAATTTTTGTCCCAATTCTTCCCATTCCCATTGAAACTTTTCAAATCCCTCTCAAAATTGTTGAAATTCTGTTGAAGCTTTTAAAATTCTCTCTAGAATTTTCAAAATCCATGTCCACATGTTTACAATTTCACGTCAAAAAATGGCTAAAATTCCAGTTGAAATTTTTTCAAAGTCCCTTCAAAATTTTCCAATTTTTGTCCCAATTCTTCCCATTCCCATTGAAACTTTTCAAATCCCTCTCAAAATTGTTGAAATTCTGTTGAAGCTTTTAAAATTCTCTCTAGAATTTTCAAAATCCATGGCCACATGTTTACAATTTCACATAAAAAAATTGCTAAAATTCCAGTTGAAATTTTTTCAAAGTCCCTTAAAAATTTTCCAATTTTTGTCCCAATTCTTCCCATTCCCATTGAAACTTTTCAAATCCCTCTCAAAATTGTTGAAATTCTCTTGAAGCTTTTAAAATTCTCTCTAGAATTTTCAAAATCCATGGCCACATGTTTACAATTTCACGTCAAAAAATGGCTAAAATTCCAGTTGAAATTTTTTCAAAGTCCCTTAAAAATTTTCCAATTTTTGTCCCAATTCTTCCCATTCCCATTGAAACTTTTCAAATCCCTCTCAAAATTGTTGAAATTCTGTTGAAGCTTTTAAAATTCTCTCTAGAATTTTCAAAATCCATGTCCACATGTTTACAATTTCACATAAAAAAATTGCTAAAATTCCAGTTGAAATGTTTTCAAAGTCCCTTAAAAATTTTCCAATTTTTGTCCCAATTCTTCCCATTCCCATTGAAACTTTTCAAATCCCTCTCAAAATTGTTGAAATTCTGTTGAAGCTTTTAAAATTCTCTCTAGAATTTTCAAAATCCATGGCCACATGTTTACAATTTCACGTCAAAAAATGACTAAAATTCCAGTTGAAATGTTTTCAAAGTCCCTTAAAAATTTTCCAATTTTTGTCCCAATTCTTCCCATTCCCATTGAAACTTTTCAAATCCCTCTCAAAATTGTTGAAATTCTGTTGAAGCTTTTAAAATTCTCTCTAGAATTTTCAAAATCCATGGCCACATGTTTACAATTTCACATAAAAAAATGGTTAAAGTTCCAGTTGAAATCTTTTCAATGTCCCTGAAAAATCTTCCATTTTTTGTCCCAATTCTTCCCATTCCCATTGAAACTTTTCAAATCCCTCTCAAAATTGTTGAAATTCTGTTGAAGCTTTTAAAATTCTCTCTAGAATTTTCAAAATCCATGTCCACATGTTTACAATTTCACATAAAAAAATGGCTAAAATTCCAGTTGAAATTTTTTCAAAGTCCCTTAAAAATTTTCCAATTTTTGTCCCAATTCTTCCCATTCCCATTGAAACTTTTCAAATCCCTCTCAAAATTGTTGAAATTCTGTTGAAGCTTTTAAAATTCTCTCTAGAATTTTCAAAATCCATGGCCACATGTTTACAATTTCATGTCAAAAAATGGCTAAAATTCCAGTTGAAATTTTTTCAAAGTCCCTTAAAAATTTTCCAATTTTTGTCCCAATTCTTCCCATTCCCATTGAAACTTTTCAAATCCCTCTCAAAATTGTTGAAATTCTCTTGAAGCTTTTAAAATTCTCTCTAGAATTTTCAAAATCCATGACCACATGTTTACAATTTCACGTCAAAAAATGGCTAAAATTCCAGTTGAAATTTTTTCAAAGTCCCTTAAAAATTTTCCAATTTTTGTCCCAATTCTTCCCATTCCCATTGAAACTTTTCAAATCCCTCTCAAAATTGTTGAAATTCTCTTGAAGCTTTTAAAATTCTCTCTAGAATTTTCAAAATCCATGTCCACATGTTTACAATTTCACGTCAAAAAATTGCTAAAATTCCAGTTGAAATTTTTTCAAAGTCCCTTAAAAATTTTCCAATTTTTGTCCCAATTCTTCCCATTCCCATTGAAACTTTTCAAATCCCTCTCAAAATTGTTGAAATTCTCTTGAAGCTTTTAAAATTCTCTCTAGAATTTTCAAAATCCATGTCCACATGTTTACAATTTCACATAAAAAAATTGCTAAAATTCCAGTTGAAATTTTTTCAAAGTCCCTTAAAAATTTTCCAATTTTTGTCCCAATTCTTCCCATTCCCATTGAAACTTTTCAAATCCCTCTCAAAATTGTTGAAATTCTGTTGAAGCTTTTAAAATTCTCTCTAGAATTTTCAAAATCCATGTCCACATGTTTACAATTTCACATAAAAAAATTGCTAAAATTCCAGTTGAAATTTTTTCAAAGTCCCTTAAAAATTTTCCAATTTTTGTCCCAATTCTTCCCATTCCCATTGAAACTTTTCAAATCCCTCTCAAAATTGTTGAAATTCTGTTGAAGCTTTTAAAATTCTCTCTAGAATTTTCAAAATCCATGGCCACATGTTTACAATTTCATGTCAAAAAATGGCTAAAATTCCAGTTGAAATTTTTTCAAAGTCCCTTAAAAATTTTCCAATTTTTGTCCCAATTCTTCCCATTCCCATTGAAACTTTTCAAATCCCTCTCAAAATTGTTGAAATTCTCTTGAAGCTTTTAAAATTCTCTCTAGAATTTTCAAAATCCATGACCACATGTTTACAATTTCACGTCAAAAAATGGCTAAAATTCCAGTTGAAATTTTTTCAAAGTCCCTTAAAAATTTTCCAATTTTTGTCCCAATTCTTCCCATTCCCATTGAAACTTTTCAAATCCCTCTCAAAATTGTTGAAATTCTCTTGAAGCTTTTAAAATTCTCTCTAGAATTTTCAAAATCCATGTCCACATGTTTACAATTTCACGTCAAAAAATTGCTAAAATTCCAGTTGAAATTTTTTCAAAGTCCCTTAAAAATTTTCCAATTTTTGTCCCAATTCTTCCCATTCCCATTGAAACTTTTCAAATCCCTCTCAAAATTGTTGAAATTCTCTTGAAGCTTTTAAAATTCTCTCTAGAATTTTCAAAATCCATGTCCACATGTTTACAATTTCACATAAAAAAATTGCTAAAATTCCAGTTGAAATTTTTTCAAAGTCCCTTAAAAATTTTCCAATTTTTGTCCCAATTCTTCCCATTCCCATTGAAACTTTTCAAATCCCTCTCAAAATTGTTGAAATTCTGTTGAAGCTTTTAAAATTCTCTCTAGAATTTTCAAAATCCATGTCCACA
Organism: Streptopelia decaocto; assembly: GCF_964273445.1. Lineage (NCBI taxonomy): Eukaryota > Metazoa > Chordata > Aves > Columbiformes > Columbidae > Streptopelia > Streptopelia decaocto. The sequence goes on along the minus strand of NW_028115363.1, from coordinate 57,075 downwards.
TGTTTACAATTTCACATAAAAAAATTGCTAAAATTCCAGTTGAAATTTTTTCAAAGTCCCTTAAAAATTTTCCAATTTTTGTCCCAATTCTTCCCATTCCCATTGAAACTTTTCAAATCCCTCTCAAAATTGTTGAAATTCTGTTGAAGCTTTTAAAATTCTCTCTAGAATTTTCAAAATCCACTTCAACATGTTTACAATTTCACGTCAAAAAATTGCTAAAATTCCAGTTGAAATTTTTTCAAAGTCCCTGAAAAATTTTCCAATTTTTGTCCCAATTCTTCCCATTCCCATTGAAACTTTTCAAATCCCTCTCAAAATTGTTGAAATTCTGTTGAAGCTTTTAAAATTCTCTCTAGAATTTTCAAAATCCATGTCCACATGTTTACAATTTCACATAAAAAAATTGCTAAAATTCCAGTTGAAATTTTTCAAAGTCCCTTAAAAATTTTCCAATTTTTGTCCCAATTCTTCCCATTCCCATTGAAACTTTTCAAATCCCTCTCAAAATTGTTGAAATTCTCTTGAAGCTTTTAAAATTCTCTCTAGAATTTTCAAAATCCATGGCCACATGTTTACAATTTCACGTCAAAAAATGGCTAAAATTCCAGTTGAAATTTTTTCAAAGTCCCTTAAAAATTTTCCAATTTTTGTCCCAATTCTTCCCATTCCCATTGAAACTTTTCAAATCCCTCTCAAAATTGTTGAAATTCTCTTGAAGCTTTTAAAATTCTCTCTAGAATTTTCAAAATCCATGTCCACATGTTTACAATTTCACATAAAAAAATGGCTAAAATTCCAGTTGAAATGTTTTCAAAGTCCCTTAAAAATTTTCCAATTTTTGTCCCAATTCTTCCCATTCCCATTGAAACTTTTCAAATCCCTCTCAAAATTGTTGAAATTCTGTTGAAGCTTTTAAAATTCTCTCTAGAATTTTCAAAATCCATGTCCACATGTTTACAATTTCACGTCAAAAAATGGCTAAAATTCCAGTTGAAATTTTTTCAAAGTCCCTTAAAAATTTTCCAATTTTTGTCCCAATTCTTCCCATTCCCATTGAAACTTTTCAAATCCCTCTCAAAATTGTTGAAATTCTGTTGAAGCTTTTAAAATTCTCTCTAGAATTTTCAAAATCCATGTCCACATGTTTACAATTTCACATAAAAAAATGGCTAAAATTCCAGTTGAAATTTTTTCAAAGTCCCTTAAAAATTTTCCAATTTTTGTCCCAATTCTTCCCATTCCCATTGAAACTTTTCAAATCCCTCTCAAAATTGTTGAAATTCTCTTGAAGCTTTTAAAATTCTCTCTAGAATTTTCAAAATCCATGGCCACATGTTTACAATTTCACGTCAAAAAATGGCTAAAATTCCAGTTGAAATTTTTTCAAAGTCCCTTAAAAATTTTCCAATTTTTGTCCCAATTCTTCCCATTCCCATTGAAACTTTTCAAATCCCTCTCAAAATTGTTGAAATTCTGTTGAAGCTTTTAAAATTCTCTCTAGAATTTTCAAAATCCATGTCCACATGTTTACAATTTCACATAAAAAAATTGCTAAAATTCCAGTTGAAATTTTTTCAAAGTCCCTTAAAAATTTTCCAATTATTTTCCCAATTCTTCCCATTCCCATTGAAACTTTTCAAATCCCTCTCAAAATTGTTGAAATTCTGTTGAAGCTTTTAAAATTCTCTCTAGAATTTTCAAAATCCATGTCCACATGTTTACAATTTCACATAAAAAAATTGCTAAAATTCCAGTTGAAATTTTTTCAAAGTCCCTTAAAAATTTTCCAATTTTTGTCCCAATTCTTCCCATTCCCATTGAAACTTTTCAAATCCCTCTCAAAATTGTTGAAATTCTGTTGAAGCTTTTAAAATTCTCTCTAGAATTTTCAAAATCCACTTCAACATGTTTACAATTTCACGTCAAAAAATTGCTAAAATTCCAGTTGAAATTTTTTCAAAGTCCCTTAAAAATTTTCCAATTTTTGTCCCAATTCTTCCCATTCCCATTGAAACTTTTCAAATCCCTCTCAAAATTGTTGAAATTCTGTTAAAGCTTTTAAAATTCTCTCTGGAATTTTCAAAATCCATGGCCACATGTTTACAATTTCACATAAAAAAATGGCTAAAATTCCAGTTGAAATTTTTTCAAAGTCCCTTAAAAATTTTCCAATTTTTGTCCCAATTCTTCCCATTCCCATTGAAACTTTTCAAATCCCTCTCAAAATTGTTGAAATTCTCTTGAAGCTTTTAAAATTCTCTCTAGAATTTTCAAAATCCACTTCAACATGTTTACAATTTCACGTCAAAAAATGGCTAAAATTCCAGTTGAAATTTTTTCCAAGTCCCTTAAAAATTTTCCAATTTTTGTCCCAATTCTTCCCATTCCCATTGAAACTTTTCAAATCCCTCTCAAAATTGTTGAAATTCTGTTGAAGCTTTTAAAATTCTCTCTAGAATTTTCAAAATCCACTTCAACATGTTTACAATTTCACGTCAAAAAATTGCTAAAATTCCAGTTGAAATTTTTTCAAAGTCCCTTAAAAATTTTCCAATTTTTGTCCCAATTCTTCCCATTCCCATTGAAACTTTTCAAATCCCTCTCAAAATTGTTGAAATTCTCTTGAAGCTTTTAAAATTCTCTCTGGAATTTTCAAAATCCATGGCCACATGTTTACAATTTCACATAAAAAAATGGCTAAAATTCCAGTTGAAATTTTTTCAAAGTCCCTTCAAAATTTTCCAATTTTTGTCCCAATTCTTCCCATTCCCATTGAAACTTTTCAAATCCCTCTCAAAATTGTTGAAATTCTGTTGAAGCTTTTAAAATTCTCTCTAGAATTTTCAAAATCCATGTCCACATGTTTACAATTTCACATAAAAAATTGCTAAAATTCCAGTTGAAATTTTTTCAAAGTCCCTTAAAAATTTTCCAATTTTTGTCCCAATTCTTCCCATTCCCATTGAAACTTTTCAAATCCCTCTCAAAATTGTTGAAATTCTCTTGAAGCTTTTAAAATTCTCTCTAGAATTTTCAAAATCCATGTCCACATGTTTACAATTTCACGTCAAAAAATGGCTAAAATTCCAGTTGAAATTTTTTCAAAGTCCCTGAAAAATTTTCCAATTTTTGTCCCAATTCTTCCCATTCCCATTGAAACTTTTCAAATCCCTCTCAAAATTGTTGAAATTCTGTTGAAGCTTTTAAAATTCTCTCTAGAATTTTCAAAATCCATGGCCACATGTTTACAATTTCACATAAAAAAATGGTTAAAGTTCCAGTTGAAATCTTTTCAAAGTCCCTGAAAAATCTTCCAATTTTTGTCCCAATTCTTCCCATTCCCATTGAAACTTTTCAAATCCTTCTCAAAATTGTTGAAATTCTGTTGAAGCTTTTAAAATTCTCTCTAGAATTTTCAAAATCCGTGTCCACATGTTTACAATTTCACGTCAAAAAATGGCTAAAATTCCAGTTGAAATGTTTTCAAAGTCCCTTAAAAATTTTCCAATTTTTGTCCCAATTCTTCCCATTCCCATTGAAACTTTTCAAATCCCTCTCAAAATTGTTGAAATTGTCTTGAAGCTTTTAAAATTCTCTCTGGAATTTTCAAAATCCATGGCCACATGTTTACAATTTCACGTCAAAAAATGGCTAAAATTCCAGTTGAAATTTTTTCAAAGTCCCTTAAAAATTTTCCAATTTTTTTCCCAATTCTTCCCATTCCCATTGAAACTTTTCAAATCCCTCTCAAAATTGTTGAAATTCTGTTGAAGCTTTTAAAATTCTCTCTAGAATTTTCAAAATCCATGGCCACATGTTTACAATTTCACATAAAAAAATGGCTAAAATTCCAGTTGAAATTTTTTCAAAGTCCCTTCAAAATTTTCCAATTTTTGTCCCAATTCTTCCCATTCCCATTGAAACTTTTCAAATCCCTCTCAAAATTGTTGAAATTCTGTTGAAGCTTTTAAAATTCTCTCTAGAATTTTCAAAATCCATGTCCACATGTTTACAATTTCACATAAAAAAAATGGCTAAAATTCCAGTTGAAATGTTTTCAAAGTCCCTTAAAAATTTTCCAATTTTTGTCCCAATTCTTCCCATTCCCATTGAAACTTTTCAAATCCCTCTCAAAATTGTTGAAATTCTGTTGAAGCTTTTAAAATTCTCTCTAGAATTTTCAAAATCCATGGCCACATGTTTACAATTTCACGTCAAAAAATGACTAAAATTCCAGTTGAAATGTTTTCAAAGTCCCTTAAAAATTTTCCAATTTTTGTCCCAATTCTTCCCATTCCCATTGAAACTTTTCAAATCCCTCTCAAAATTGTTGAAATTCTCTTGAAGCTTTTAAAATTCTCTCTGGAATTTTCGAAATCCATGGCCACATGTTTACAATTTCACATAAAAAAATGGCTAAAATTCCAGTTGAAATTTTTTCAAAGTCCCTTCAAAATTTTCCAATTTTTGTCCCAATTCTTCCCATTCCCATTGAAACTTCAAATCCCTCTCAAAATTGTTGAAATTCTGTTGAAGCTTTTAAAATTCTCTCTAGAATTTTCAAAATCCATGTCCACATGTTTACAATTTCACATTAAAAAATTGCTAAAATTCCAGTTGAAATTTTTTCAAAGTCCCTTAAAAATTTTCCAATTTTTGTCCCAATTCTTCCCATTCCCATTGAAACTTTTCAAATCCCTCTCAAAATTGTTGAAATTCTCTTGAAGCTTTTAAAATTCTCTCTAGAATTTTCAAAATCCATGTCCACATGTTTACAATTTCACGTCAAAAAATGACTAAAATTCCAGTTGAAATGTTTTCAAAGTCCCTTAAAAATTTTCCAATTTTTGTCCCAATTCTTCCCATTCCCATTGAAACTTTTCAAATCCCTCTCAAAATTGTTGAAATTCTGTTGAAGCTTTTAAAATTCTCTCTAGAATTTTCAAAATCCATGGCCACATGTTTACAATTTCACATAAAAAAATGGTTAAAGTTCCAGTTGAAATCTTTTCAAAGTCCCTGAAAAATCTTCCAATTTTTGTCCCAATTCTTCCCATTCCCATTGAAACTTTTCAAATCCTTCTCAAAATTGTTGAAATTCTGTTGAAGCTTTTAAAATTCTCTCTAGAATTTTCAAAATCCGTGTCCACATGTTTACAATTTCACGTCAAAAAATGGCTAAAATTCCAGTTGAAATGTTTTCAAAGTCCCTTAAAAATTTTCCAATTTTTGTCCCAATTCTTCCCATTCCCATTGAAACTTTTCAAATCCCTCTCAAAATTGTTGAAATTGTCTTGAAGCTTTTAAAATTCTCTCTGGAATTTTCAAAATCCATGGCCACATGTTTACAATTTCACGTCAAAAAATGGCTAAAATTCCAGTTGAAATTTTTTCAAAGTCCCTTAAAAATTTTCCAATTTTTTTCCCAATTCTTCCCATTCCCATTGAAACTTTTCAAATCCCTCTCAAAATTGTTGAAATTCTGTTGAAGCTTTTAAAATTCTCTCTAGAATTTTCAAAATCCATGGCCACATGTTTACAATTTCACATAAAAAAATGGCTAAAATTCCAGTTGAAATTTTTTCAAAGTCCCTTCAAAATTTTCCAATTTTTGTCCCAATTCTTCCCATTCCCATTGAAACTTTTCAAATCCCTCTCAAAATTGTTGAAATTCTGTTGAAGCTTTTAAAATTCTCTCTAGAATTTTCAAAATCCATGTCCACATGTTTACAATTTCACATAAAAAAAATGGCTAAAATTCCAGTTGAAATGTTTTCAAAGTCCCTTAAAAATTTTCCAATTTTTGTCCCAATTCTTCCCATTCCCATTGAAACTTTTCAAATCCCTCTCAAAATTGTTGAAATTCTGTTGAAGCTTTTAAAATTCTCTCTAGAATTTTCAAAATCCATGGCCACATGTTTACAATTTCACGTCAAAAAATGACTAAAATTCCAGTTGAAATGTTTTCAAAGTCCCTTAAAAATTTTCCAATTTTTGTCCCAATTCTTCCCATTCCCATTGAAACTTTTCAAATCCCTCTCAAAATTGTTGAAATTCTCTTGAAGCTTTTAAAATTCTCTCTGGAATTTTCGAAATCCATGGCCACATGTTTACAATTTCACGTCAAAAAATGGCTAAAATTCCAGTTGAAATTTTTTCAAAGTCCCTTCAAAATTTTCCAATTTTTGTCCCAATTCTTCCCATTCCCATTGAAACTTCAAATCCCTCTCAAAATTGTTGAAATTCTGTTGAAGCTTTTAAAATTCTCTCTAGAATTTTCAAAATCCATGTCCACATGTTTACAATTTCACATTAAAAAATTGCTAAAATTCCAGTTGAAATTTTTTCAAAGTCCCTTAAAAATTTTCCAATTTTTGTCCCAATTCTTCCCATTCCCATTGAAACTTTTCAAATCCCTCTCAAAATTGTTGAAATTCTCTTGAAGCTTTTAAAATTCTCTCTAGAATTTTCAAAATCCATGTCCACATGTTTACAATTTCACGTCAAAAAATGACTAAAATTCCAGTTGAAATGTTTTCAAAGTCCCTTAAAAATTTTCCAATTTTTGTCCCAATTCTTCCCATTCCCATTGAAACTTTTCAAATCCCTCTCAAAATTGTTGAAATTCTGTTGAAGCTTTTAAAATTCTCTCTAGAATTTTCAAAATCCATGTCCACATGTTTACAATTTCACATAAAAAAATGGCTAAAATTCCAGTTGAAATTTTTTCAAAGTCCCTTAAAAATTTTCCAATTTTTGTCCCAATTCTTCCCATTCCCATTGAAACTTTTCAAATCCTTCTCAAAATTGTTGAAATTCTGTTGAAGCTTTTAAAATTCTCTCTAGAATTTTCGAAATCCATGGCCACATGTTTACAATTTCACGTCAAAAAATGGCTAAAATTCCAGTTGAAATGTTTTCAAAGTCCCTTAAAAATTTTCCAATTTTTGTCCCAATTCTTCCCATTCCCATGGAAACTTTTCAAATCCCTCTCAAAATTGTTGAAATTCTGTTGAAGCTTTTAAAATTCTCTCTAGAATTTTCAAAATCCATGGCCACATGTTTACAATTTCACGTCAAAAAATGGCTAAAATTCCAGTTGAAATTTTTTCAAAGTCCCTTAAAAATTTTCCAATTTTTGTCCCAATTCTTCCCATTCCCATTGAAACTTTTCAAATCCCTCTCAAAATTGTTGAAATTCTGTTGAAGCTTTTAAAATTCTCTCTAGAATTTTCAAAATCCATGTCCACATGTTTACAATTTCACATAAAAAAATTGCTAAAATTCCAGTTGAAATTTTTTCAAAGTCCCTTAATAATTTTCCAATTTTTGTCCCAATTCTTCCCATTCCCATTGAAACTTTTCAAATCCCTCTCAAAATTGTTGAAATTCTGTTGAAGCTTTTAAAATTCTCTCTAGAATTTTCAAAATCCATGTCCACATGTTTACAATTTCACATAAAAAAAATTGCTAAAATTCCAGTTGAAATGTTTTCAAAGTCCCTTAAAAATTTTCCAATTTTTGTCCCAATTCTTCCCATTCCCATTGAAACTTTTCAAATCCCTCTCAAAATTGTTGAAATTCTGTTGAAGCTTTTAAAATTCTCTCTAGAATTTTCAAAATCCATGGCCACATGTTTACAATTTCACGTCAAAAAATTACTAAAATTCCAGTTGAAATGTTTTCAAAGTCCCTTAAAAATTTTCCAATTTTTGTCCCAATTCTTCCCATTCCCATTGAAACTTTTCAAATCCCTCTCAAAATTGTTGAAATTCTGTTGAAGCTTTTAAAATTCTCTCTAGAATTTTCAAAATCCATGTCCACATGTTTACAATTTCACATAAAAAAATGGTTAAAGTTCCAGTTGAAATCTTTTCAAAGTCCCTGAAAAATCTTCCAATTTTTTTCCCAATTCTTCCCATTCCCATTGAAACTTTTCAAATCCTTCTCAAAATTGTTGAAATTCTGTTGAAGCTTTTAAAATTCTCTCTAGAATTTTCAAAATCCGTGTCCACATGTTTACAATTTCACGTCAAAAAATTGCTAAAATTCCAGTTGAAATTTTTTCAAAGTCCCTTCAAAATTTTCCAATTTTTGTCCCAATTCTTCCCATTCCCATTGAAACTTTTCAAATCCCTCTCAAAATTGTTGAAATTCTCTTGAAGCTTTTAAAATTCTCTCTAGAATTTTCAAAATCCGTGTCCACATGTTTACAATTTCACGTCAAAAAATGGCTAAAATTCCAGTTGAAATTTTTTCAAAGTCCCTTAAAAATTTTCCAATTTTTGTCCCAATTCTTCCCATTCCCATTGAAACTTTTCAAATCCCTCTCAAAATTGTTGAAATTCTGTTGAAGCTTTTAAAATTCTCTCTAGAATTTTCAAAATCCATGTCCACATTTTTACAATTTCACATAAAAAAATGGCTAAAATTCCAGTTGAAATTTTTTCAAAGTTCCTTAAAAATTTTCCAATTTTTGTCCCAATTCTTCCCATTCCCATTGAAACTTTTCAAATCCCTCTCAAAATTGTTGAAATTCTGTTGAAGCTTTTAAAATTCTCTCTAGAATTTTCAAAATCCATGTCCACATGTTTACAATTTCACATAAAAAAAATTGCTAAAATTCCAGTTGAAATGTTTTCAAAGTCCCTTAAAAATTTTCCAATTTTTGTCCCAATTCTTCCCATTCCCATTGAAACTTTTCAAATCCCTCTCAAAATTGTTGAAATTCTGTTGAAGCTTTTAAAATTCTCTCTAGAATTTTCAAAATCCATGGCCACATGTTTACAATTTCACGTCAAAAAATTACTAAAATTCCAGTTGAAATGTTTTCAAAGTCCCTTAAAAATTTTCCAATTTTTGTCCCAATTCTTCCCATTCCCATTGAAACTTTTCAAATCCCTCTCAAAATTGTTGAAATTCTGTTGAAGCTTTTAAAATTCTCTCTAGAATTTTCAAAATCCATGTCCACATGTTTACAATTTCACATAAAAAAATGGTTAAAGTTCCAGTTGAAATCTTTTCAAAGTCCCTGAAAAATCTTCCAATTTTTTTCCCAATTCTTCCCATTCCCATTGAAACTTTTCAAATCCTTCTCAAAATTGTTGAAATTCTGTTGAAGCTTTTAAAATTCTCTCTAGAATTTTCAAAATCCGTGTCCACATGTTTACAATTTCACGTCAAAAAATTGCTAAAATTCCAGTTGAAATTTTTTCAAAGTCCCTTCAAAATTTTCCAATTTTTGTCCCAATTCTTCCCATTCCCATTGAAACTTTTCAAATCCCTCTCAAAATTGTTGAAATTCTCTTGAAGCTTTTAAAATTCTCTCTAGAATTTTCAAAATCCGTGTCCACATGTTTACAATTTCACATAAAAAAATGGCTAAAATTCCAGTTGAAATTTTTTCAAAGTCCCTTAAAAATTTTCCAATTTTTGTCCCAATTCTTCCCATTCCCATTGAAACTTTTCAAATCCCTCTCAAAATTGTTGAAATTCTGTTGAAGCTTTTAAAATTCTCTCTAGAATTTTCAAAATCCACTTCAACATGTTTACAATTTCACGTCAAAAAATTGCTAAAATTCCAGTTGAAATTTTTTCAAAGTCCCTTAAAAATTTTCCAATTTTTGTCCCAATTCTTCCCATTCCCATTGAAACTTTTCAAATCCCTCTCAAAATTGTTGAAATTCTGTTGAAGCTTTTAAAATTCTCTCTAGAATTTTCAAAATCCATGTCCACATGTTTACAATTTCACATAAAAAAATTGCTAAAATTCCAGTTGAAATTTTTTCAAAGTCCCTTAAAAATTTTCCAATTTTTGTCCCAATTCTTCCCATTCCCATTGAAACTTTTCAAATCCCTCTCAAAATTGTTGAAATTCTCTTGAAGCTTTTAAAATTCTCTCTAGAATTTTCAAAATCCATGTCCACATGTTTACAATTTCACATAAAAAAATTGCTAAAATTCCAGTTGAAATTTTTTCAAAGTCCCTTCAAAATTTTCCAATTTTTGTCCCAATTCTTCCCATTCCCATTGAAACTTTTCAAATCCCTCTCAAAATTGTTGAAATTCTCTTGAAGCTTTTAAAATTCTCTCTAGAATTTTCAAAATCCATGTCCACATGTTTACAAATTCACGTCAAAAAATGGCTAAAATTCCAGTTGAAATTTTTTCAAAGTCCCTTAACAATTTTCCAATTTTTGTCCCAATTCTTCCCATTCCCATTGAAACTTTTCAAATCCCTCTCAAAATTGTTGAAATTGTCTTGAAGCTTTTAAAATTCTCTCTGGAATTTTCAAAATCCATGGCCACATGTTTACAATTTCACGTCAAAAAATGGCTAAAATTCCAGTTGAAATTTTTTCAAAGTCCCTTAAAAATTTTCCAATTTTTGTCCCAATTCTTCCCATTCCCATTGAAACTTTTCAAATCCCTCTCAAAATTGTTGAAATTCTCTTGAAGCTTTTAAAATTCTCTCTAGAATTTTCAAAATCCATGTCCACATGTTTACAATTTCACATAAAAAAATTGTTAAAATTCCAGTTGAAATTTTTTCAAAGTCCCTTAAAAATTTTCCAATTTTTGTCCCAATTCTTCCCATTCCCATTGAAACTTTTCAAATCCCTCTCAAAATTGTTGAAATTCTCTTGAAGCTTTTAAAATTCTCTCTAGAATTTTCAAAATCCATGGCCACATGTTTACAATTTCATGTCAAAAAATGGCTAAAATTCCAGTTGAAATTTTTTCAAAGTCCCTTAAAAATTTTCCAATTTTTGTCCCAATTCTTCCCATTCCCATTGAAACTTTTCAAATCCCTCTCAAAATTGTTGAAATTCTCTTGAAGCTTTTAAAATTCTCTCTAGAATTTTCAAAATCCATGTCCACATGTTTACAATTTCACATAAAAAAATTGCTAAAATTCCAGTTGAAATTTTTTCAAAGTCCCTTAAAAATTTTCCAATTTTTGTCCCAATTCTTCCCATTCCCATTGAAACTTTTCAAATCCCTCTCAAAATTGTTGAAATTCTCTTGAAGCTTTTAAAATTCTCTCTAGAATTTTCAAAATCCATGGCCACATGTTTACAATTTCATGTCAAAAAATTGCTAAAATTCCAGTTGAAATTTTTTCAAAGTCCCTTAAAAATTTTCCAATTTTTGTCCCAATTCTTCCCATTCCCATTGAAACTTTTCAAATCCCTCTCAAAATTGTTGAAATTCTGTTGAAGCTTTTAAAATTCTCTCTAGAATTTTCAAAATCCATGTCCACATGTTTACAATTTCACGTCAAAAAATGGCTAAAATTCCAGTTGAAATTTTTTCAAAGTCCCTGAAAAATTTTCCAATTTTTGTCCCAATTCTTCCCATTCCCATTGAAACTTTTCAAATCCCTCTCAAAATTGTTGAAATTCTCTTGAAGCTTTTAAAATTCTCTCTAGAATTTTCAAAATCCATGGCCACATGTTTACAATTTCACATAAAAAATGGCTAAAATTCCAGTTGAAATTTTTTCAAAGTCCCTTAAAAATTTTCCCATTTTTGTCCCAATTCTTCCCATTCCCATTGAAACTTTTCAAATCCCTCTCAAAATTGTTGAAATTCTGTTGAAGCTTTTAAAATTCTCTCTAGAATTTTCAAAATCCATGTCCACATGTTTACAATTTCACGTCAAAAAATGGCTAAAATTCCAGTTGAAATTTTTTCAAAGTCCCTTAAAAATTTTCCAATTTTTGTCCCAATTCTTCCCATTCCCATTGAAACTTTTCAAATCCCTCTCAAAATTGTTGAAATTCTGTTGAAACTTTTAAAATTCTCTCTAGAATTTTCAAAATCCATGTCCACATGTTTACAATTTCACATAAAAAAATGGCTAAAATTCCAGTTGAAATTTTTCCAAAGTCCCTTAAATATTTTCCAATTTTTGTCCCAATTCTTCCCATTCCCATTGAAACTTTTCAAATCCCTCTCAAAATTGTTGAAATTCTGTTGAAGCTTTTAAAATTCTCTCTAGAATTTTCAAAATCCATGTCCACATGTTTACAATTTCACATAAAAAAATGGCTAAAATTCCAGTTGAAATTTTTTCAAAGTCCCTTAAAAATTTTCCAATTTTTGTCCCAATTCTTCCCATTCCCATTGAAACTTTTCAAATCCCTCTCAAAATTGTTGAAATTCTCTTGAAGCTTTTAAAATTCTCTCTAGAATTTTCAAAATCCATGTCCACATGTTTACAATTTCACGTAAAAAAATGGCTAAAATTCCAGTTGAAATTTTTTCAAAGTCCCTTAAAAATTTTCCAATTTTTGTCCCAATTCTTCCCATTCCCATTGAAACTTTTCAAATCCCTCTCAAAATTGTTGAAATTCTCTTGAAGCTTTTAAAATTCTCTCTGGAATTTTCAAAATCCATGGCCACATGTTTACAATTTCACATAAAAAAATGGCTAAAATTCCAGTTGAAATTTTTTCAAAGTCCCTTAAAAATTTTCCAATTTTTGTCCCAATTCTTCCCATTCCCATTGAAACTTTTCAAATCCCTCTCAAAATTGTTGAAATTCTGTTGAAGCTTTTAAAATTCTCTCTAGAATTTTCAAAATCCATGGCCACATGTTTACAATTTCACGTCAAAAAATGGCTAAAATTCCAGTTGAAATTTTTTCAAAGTCCCTTAAAAATTTTCCAATTTTTGTCCCAATTCTTCCCATTCCCATTGAAACTTTTCAAATCCCTCTCAAAATTGTTGAAATTCTGTTGAAGCTTTTAAAATTCTCTCTAGAATTTTCAAAATCCATGTCCACATGTTTACAATTTCACATAAAAAAATTGCTAAAATTCCAGTTGAAATTTTTTCAAAGTCCCTTAAAAATTTTCCAATTTTTGTCCCAATTCTTCCCATTCCCATTGAAACTTTTCAAATCCCTCTCAAAATTGTTGAAATTCTGTTGAAGCTTTTAAAATTCTCTCTAGAATTTTCAAAATCCATGTCCACATGTTTACAATTTCATGTCAAAAAATGGCTAAAATTCCAGTTGAAATTTTTTCAAAGTCCCTTAAAAATTTTCCCATTTTTGTCCCAATTCTTCCCATTCCCATTGAAACTTTTCAAATCCCTCTCAAAATTGTTGAAATTCTGTTGAAGCTTTTAAAATTCTCTCTAGAATTTTCAAAATCCATGTCCACATGTTTACAATTTCACGTCAAAAAATGGCTAAAATTCCAGTTGAAATTTTTTCAAAGTCCCTTAAAAATTTTCCAATTTTTGTCCCAATTCTTCCCATTCCCATTGAAACTTTTCAAATCCCTCTCAAAATTGTTGAAATTCTGTTGAAACTTTTAAAATTCTCTCTAGAATTTTCAAAATCCATGTCCACATGTTTACAATTTCACATAAAAAAATGGCTAAAATTCCAGTTGAAATTTTTCCAAAGTCCCTTAAATATTTTCCAATTTTTGTCCCAATTCTTCCCATTCCCATTGAAACTTTTCAAATCCCTCTCAAAATTGTTGAAATTCTGTTGAAGCTTTTAAAATTCTCTCTAGAATTTTCAAAATCCATGTCCACATGTTTACAATTTCACATAAAAAAATGGCTAAAATTCCAGTTGAAATTTTTTCAAAGTCCCTTAAAAATTTTCCAATTTTTGTCCCAATTCTTCCCATTCCCATTGAAACTTTTCAAATCCCTCTCAAAATTGTTGAAATTCTCTTGAAGCTTTTAAAATTCTCTCTAGAATTTTCAAAATCCATGTCCACATGTTTACAATTTCACGTAAAAAAATGGCTAAAATTCCAGTTGAAATTTTTTCAAAGTCCCTTAAAAATTTTCCAATTTTTGTCCCAATTCTTCCCATTCCCATTGAAACTTTTCAAATCCCTCTCAAAATTGTTGAAATTCTCTTGAAGCTTTTAAAATTCTCTCTAGAATTTTCAAAATCCATGGCCACATGTTTACAATTTCACGTCAAAAAATGGCTAAAATTCCAGTTGAAATTTTTTCAAAGTCCCTTAAAAATTTTCCAATTTTTGTCCCAATTCTTCCCATTCCCATTGAAACTTTTCAAATCCCTCTCAAAATTGTTGAAATTCTGTTGAAGCTTTTAAAATTCTCTCTAGAATTTTCAAAATCCATGGCCACATGTTTACAATTTCACGTCAAAAAATGGCTAAAATTCCAGTTGAAATTTTTTCAAAGTCCCTTAAAAATTTTCCAATTTTTGTCCCAATTCTTCCCATTCCCATTGAAACTTTTCAAATCCCTCTCAAAATTGTTGAAATTCTGTTGAAGCTTTTAAAATTCTCTCTAGAATTTTCAAAATCCATGTCCACATGTTTACAATTTCACATAAAAAAATTGCTAAAATTCCAGTTGAAATTTTTTCAAAGTCCCTTAAAAATTTTCCAATTTTTGTCCCAATTCTTCCCATTCCCATTGAAACTTTTCAAATCCCTCTCAAAATTGTTGAAATTCTGTTGAAGCTTTTAAAATTCTCTCTAGAATTTTCAAAATCCATGTCCACATGTTTACAATTTCACGTCAAAAAATGGCTAAAATTCCAGTTGAAATTTTTTCAAAGTCCCTGAAAAATTTTCCAATTTTTGTCCCAATTCTTCCCATTCCCATTGAACCTTTTCAAATCCCTCTCAAAATTGTTGAAATTCTGTTGAAGCTTTTAAAATTCTCTCTAGAATTTTCAAAATCCATGGCCACATGTTTACAATTTCACGTCAAAAAATTGCTAAAATTCCAGTTGAAATTTTTTCAAAGTCCCTTAAAAATTTTCCAATTTTTGTCCCAATTCTTCCCATTCCCATTGAAACTTTTCAAATCCCTCTCAAAATTGTTGAAATTGTCTTGAAGCTTTTAAAATTCTCTCTGGAATTTTCAAAATCCATGGCCACATGTTTACAATTTCACGTCAAAAAATGGCTAAAATTCCAGTTGAAATTTTTTCAAAGTCCCTTAAAAATTTTCCAATTTTTGTCCCAATTCTTCCCATTCCCATTGAAACTTTTCAAATCCCTCTCAAAATTGTTGAAATTCTCTTGAAGCTTTTAAAATTCTCTCTAGAATTTTCAAAATCCATGTCCACATGTTTACAATTTCACATAAAAAAATTGTTAAAATTCCAGTTGAAATTTTTTCAAAGTCCCTTAAAAATTTTCCAATTTTTGTCCCAATTCTTCCCATTCCCATTGAAACTTTTCAAATCCCTCTCAAAATTGTTGAAATTCTGTTGAAGCTTTTAAAATTCTCTCTAGAATTTTCAAAATCCATGTCCACATGTTTACAATTTCACGTAAAAAAATGGCTAAAATTCCAGTTGAAATTTTTTCAAAGTCCCTTAAAAATTTTCCAATTTTTGTCCCAATTCTTCCCATTCCCATTGAAACTTTTCAAATCCCTCTCAAAATTGTTGAAATTCTGTTGAAGCTTTTAAAATTCTCTCTAGAATTTTCAAAATCCATGGCCACATGTTTACAATTTCACATAAAAAAATGGCTAAAATTCCAGTTGAAATTTTTTCAAAGTCCCTTAAAAATTTTCCAATTTTTGTCCCAATTCTTCCCATTCCCATTGAAACTTTTCAAATCCCTCTCAAAATTGTTGAAATTCTCTTGAAGCTTTTAAAATTCTCTCTAGAATTTTCAAAATCCATGTCCACATGTTTACAATTTCACATAAAAAAATTGTTAAAATTCCAGTTGAAATTTTTTCAAAGTCCCTTAAAAATTTTCCAATTTTTGTCCCAATTCTTCCCATTCCCATTGAAACTTTTCAAATCCCTCTCAAAATTGTTGAAATTCTCTTGAAGCTTTTAAAATTCTCTCTAGAATTTTCAAAATCCATGTCCACATGTTTACAATTTCACATAAAAAAATGGCTAAAATTCCAGTTGAAATTTTTTCAAAGTCCCTGAAAAATTTTCCAATTTTTGTCCCAATTCTTCCCATTCCCATTGAAACTTTTCAAATCCCTCTCAAAATTGTTGAAATTCTCTTGAAGCTTTTAAAATTCTCTCTGGAATTTTCAAAATCCATGGCCACATGTTTACAATTTCACATAAAAAAATGGCTAAAATTCCAGTTGAAATTTTTTCAAAGTCCCTTAAAAATTTTCCAATTTTTGTCCCAATTCTTCCCATTCCCATTGAAACTTTTCAAATCCCTCTCAAAATTGTTGAAATTCTCTTGAAGCTTTTAAAATTCTCTCTAGAATTTTCAAAATCCATGGCCACATGTTTACAATTTCACGTCAAAAAATTGCTAAAATTCCAGTTGAAATTTTTTCAAAGTCCCTTAAAAATTTTCCAATTTTTGTCCCAATTCTTCCCATTCCCATTGAAACTTTTCAAATCCCTCTCAAAATTGTTGAAATTCTCTTGAAGCTTTTAAAATTCTCTCTAGAATTTTCAAAATCCATGGCCACATGTTTACAATTTCATGTCAAAAAATTGCTAAAATTCCAGTTGAAATTTTTTCAAAGTCCCTTAAAAATTTTCCAATTTTTGTCCCAATTCTTCCCATTCCCATTGAAACTTTTCAAATCCCTCTCAAAATTGTTGAAATTCTCTTGAAGCTTTTAAAATTCTCTCTAGAATTTTCAAAATCCACTTCAACATGTTTACAATTTCACGTCAAAAAATGGCTAAAATTCCAGTTGAAATTTTTTCAAAGTCCCTTAAAAATTTTCCAATTTTTGTCCCAATTCTTCCCATTCCCATTGAAACTTTTCAAATCCCTCTCAAAATTGTTGAAATTCTGTTGAAGCTTTTAAAATTCTCTCTAGAATTTTCAAAATCCATGGCCACATGTTTACAATTTCACATAAAAAATGGCTAAAATTCCAGTTGAAATTTTTTCAAAGTCCCTGAAAAATTTTCCAATGTTTGTCCCAATTCTTCCCATTCCCATTGAAACTTTTCAAATCCCTCTCCAAATTGTTGAAATTCTGTTGAAGCTTTTAAAATTCTCTCTAGAATTTTCAAAATCCATGTCCACATGTTTACAATTTCACGTAAAAAAATGGCTAAAATTCCAGTTGAAATTTTTTCAAAGTCCCTTAAAAATTTTCCAATTTTTGTCCCAATTCTTCCCATTCCCATTGAAACTTTTCAAATCCCTCTCAAAATTGTTGAAATTCTGTTGAAGCTTTTAAAATTCTCTCTAGAATTTTCAAAATCCACTTCAACATGTTTACAATTTCACGTCAAAAAATTGCTAAAATTCCAGTTGAAATTTTTTCAAAGTCCCTTAAAAATTTTCCAATTTTTGTCCCAATTCTTCCCATTCCCATTGAAACTTTTCAAATCCCTCTCAAAATTGTTGAAATTGTCTTGAAGCTTTTAAAATTCTCTCTGGAATTTTCAAAATCCATGGCCACATGTTTACAATTTCACGTCAAAAAATGGCTAAAATTCCAGTTGAAATTTTTTCAAAGTCCCTTAAAAATTTTCCAATTTTTGTCCCAATTCTTCCCATTCCCATTGAAACTTTTCAAATCCCTCTCCAAATTGTTGAAATTCTCTTGAAGCTTTTAAAATTCTCTCTAGAATTTTCAAAATCCATGTCCACATGTTTACAATTTCACATAAAAAAATTGTTAAAATTCCAGTTGAAATTTTTTCAAAGTCCCTTAAAAATTTTCCAATTTTTGTCCCAATTCTTCCCATTCCCATTGAAACTTTTCAAATCCCTCTCAAAATTGTTGAAATTCTGTTGAAGCTTTTAAAATTCTCTCTAGAATTTTCAAAATCCATGTCCACATGTTTACAATTTCACGTAAAAAAATGGCTAAAATTCCAGTTGAAATTTTTTCAAAGTCCCTTAAAAATTTTCCAATTTTTGTCCCAATTCTTCCCATTCCCATTGAAACTTTTCAAATCCCTCTCAAAATTGTTGAAATTCTGTTGAAGCTTTTAAAATTCTCTCTAGAATTTTCAAAATCCATGGCCACATGTTTACAATTTCACATCAAAAAATGGCTAAAATTCCAGTTGAAATTTTTTCAAAGTCCCTTAAAAATTTTCCAATTTTTGTCCCAATTCTTCCCATTCCCATTGAAACTTTTCAAATCCCTCTCAAAATTGTTGAAATTCTCTTGAAGCTTTTAAAATTCTCTCTAGAATTTTCAAAATCCATGTCCACATGTTTACAATTTCACATAAAAAAATTGTTAAAATTCCAGTTGAAATTTTTTCAAAGTCCCTTAAAAATTTTCCAATTTTTGTCCCAATTCTTCCCATTCCCATTGAAACTTTTCAAATCCCTCTCAAAATTGTTGAAATTCTCTTGAAGCTTTTAAAATTCTCTCTAGAATTTTCAAAATCCATGTCCACATGTTTACAATTTCACATAAAAAAATGGCTAAAATTCCAGTTGAAATTTTTTCAAAGTCCCTGAAAAATTTTCCAATTTTTGTCCCAATTCTTCCCATTCCCATTGAAACTTTTCAAATCCCTCTCAAAATTGTTGAAATTCTCTTGAAGCTTTTAAAATTCTCTCTGGAATTTTCAAAATCCATGGCCACATGTTTACAATTTCACATAAAAAAATGGCTAAAATTCCAGTTGAAATTTTTTCAAAGTCCCTTAAAAATTTTCCAATTTTTGTCCCAATTCTTCCCATTCCCATTGAAACTTTTCAAATCCCTCTCCAAATTGTTGAAATTCTCTTGAAGCTTTTAAAATTCTCTCTAGAATTTTCAAAATCCATGGCCACATGTTTACAATTTCACGTCAAAAAATTGCTAA
Organism: Streptopelia decaocto; assembly: GCF_964273445.1. Taxonomy (NCBI): domain Eukaryota; kingdom Metazoa; phylum Chordata; class Aves; order Columbiformes; family Columbidae; genus Streptopelia; species Streptopelia decaocto. The sequence continues at coordinate 38,330 of NW_028115363.1, read as the reverse complement.
AATTCCAGTTGAAATTTTTTCAAAGTCCCTTAAAAATTTTCCAATTTTTGTCCCAATTCTTCCCATTCCCATTGAAACTTTTCAAATCCCTCTCAAAATTGTTGAAATTCTCTTGAAGCTTTTAAAATTCTCTCTAGAATTTTCAAAATCCATGGCCACATGTTTACAATTTCATGTCAAAAAATTGCTAAAATTCCAGTTGAAATTTTTTCAAAGTCCCTTAAAAATTTTCCAATTTTTGTCCCAATTCTTCCCATTCCCATTGAAACTTTTCAAATCCCTCTCAAAATTGTTGAAATTCTCTTGAAGCTTTTAAAATTCTCTCTAGAATTTTCAAAATCCACTTCAACATGTTTACAATTTCACGTCAAAAAATGGCTAAAATTCCAGTTGAAATTTTTTCAAAGTCCCTTAAAAATTTTCCAATTTTTGTCCCAATTCTTCCCATTCCCATTGAAACTTTTCAAATCCCTCTCAAAATTGTTGAAATTCTGTTGAAGCTTTTAAAATTCTCTCTAGAATTTTCAAAATCCATGGCCACATGTTTACAATTTCACATAAAAAAATGGCTAAAATTCCAGTTGAAATTTTTTCAAAGTCCCTGAAAAATTTTCCAATGTTTGTCCCAATTCTTCCCATTCCCATTGAAACTTTTCAAATCCCTCTCCAAATTGTTGAAATTCTGTTGAAGCTTTTAAAATTCTCTCTAGAATTTTCAAAATCCATGTCCACATGTTTACAATTTCACGTAAAAAAATGGCTAAAATTCCAGTTGAAATTTTTTCAAAGTCCCTTAAAAATTTTCCAATTTTTGTCCCAATTCTTCCCATTCCCATTGAAACTTTTCAAATCCCTCTCAAAATTGTTGAAATTCTCTTGAAGCTTTTAAAATTCTCTCTAGAATTTTCAAAATCCACTTCAACATGTTTACAATTTCACGTCAAAAAATGGCTAAAATTCCAGTTGAAATTTTTTCAAAGTCCCTTAAAAATTTTCCAATTTTTGTCCCAATTCTTCCCATTCCCATTGAAACTTTTCAAATCCCTCTCAAAATTGTTGAAATTCTGTTGAAGCTTTTAAAATTCTCTCTAGAATTTTCAAAATCCATGTCCACATGTTTACAATTTCACGTAAAAATAATTGCTAAAATTCCAGTTGAAATTTTTTCAAAGTCCCTTAAAAATTTTCCAATTTTTGTCCCAATTCTTCCCATTCCCATTGAAACTTTTCAAATCCCTCTCAAAATTGTTGAAATTCTGTTGAAGCTTTTAAAATTCTCTCTAGAATTTTCAAAATCCATGTCCACATGTTTACAATTTCACATTAAAAAATTGCTAAAATTCCAGTTGAAATTTTTTCAAAGTCCCTTAAAAATTTTCCAATTTTTGTCCCAATTCTTCCCATTCCCATTGAAACTTTTCAAATCCCTCTCAAAATTGTTGAAATTCTGTTGAAGCTTTTAAAATTCTCTCTAGAATTTTCAAAATCCATGGCCACATGTTTACAATTTCACGTAAAAAAATTGCTAAAATTCCAGTTGAAATTTTTTCAAAGTCCCTTAAAAATTTTCCAATTTTTGTCCCAATTCTTCCCATTCCCATTGAAACTTCTCAAATCCCTCTCAAAATTGTTGAAATTCTGTTGAAGCTTTTAAAATTCTCTCTAGAATTTTCAAAATCCATGTCCACATGTTTACAATTTCACATAAAAAAATTGCTAAAATTCCAGTTGAAATTTTTTCAAAGTCCCTTAAAAATTTTCCAATTTTTGTCCCAATTCTTCCCATTCCCATTGAAACTTTTCAAATCCCTCTCAAAATTGTTGAAATTCTGTTGAAGCTTTTAAAATTCTCTCTAGAATTTTCAAAATCCATGTCCACATGTTTACAAATTCACGTCAAAAAATGGCTAAAATTCCAGTTGAAATTTTTTCAAAGTCCCTTAAAAATTTTCCAATTTTTGTCCCAATTCTTCCCATTCCCATTGAAACTTTTCAAATCCCTCTCAAAATTGTTGAAATTCTGTTGAAGCTTTTAAAATTCTCTCTAGAATTTTCAAAATCCATGTCCACATGTTTACAATTTCACATAAAAAAATTGTTAAAATTCCAGTTGAAATTTTTTCAAAGTCCCTTAAAAATTTTCCAATTTTTGTCCCAATTCTTCCCATTCCCATTGAAACTTTTCAAATCCCTCTCAAAATTGTTGAAATTCTCTTGAAGCTTTTAAAATTCTCTCTAGAATTTTCAAAATCCATGTCCACATGTTTACAATTTCACATAAAAAAATGGCTAAAATTCCAGTTGAAATTTTTTCAAAGTCCCTGAAAAATTTTCCAATTTTTGTCCCAATTCTTCCCATTCCCATTGAAACTTTTCAAATCCCTCTCAAAATTGTTGAAATTCTCTTGAAGCTTTTAAAATTCTCTCTGGAATTTTCAAAATCCATGGCCACATGTTTACAATTTCACATAAAAAAATGGCTAAAATTCCAGTTGAAATTTTTTCAAAGTCCCTTAAAAATTTTCCAATTTTTGTCCCAATTCTTCCCATTCCCATTGAAACTTTTCAAATCCCTCTCAAAATTGTTGAAATTCTCTTGAAGCTTTTAAAATTCTCTCTAGAATTTTCAAAATCCATGGCCACATGTTTACAATTTCACGTCAAAAAATTGCTAAAATTCCAGTTGAAATTTTTTCAAAGTCCCTTAAAAATTTTCCAATTTTTGTCCCAATTCTTCCCATTCCCATTGAAACTTTTCAAATCCCTCTCAAAATTGTTGAAATTCTCTTGAAGCTTTTAAAATTCTCTCTAGAATTTTCAAAATCCATGGCCACATGTTTACAATTTCATGTCAAAAAATTGCTAAAATTCCAGTTGAAATTTTTTCAAAGTCCCTTAAAAATTTTCCAATTTTTGTCCCAATTCTTCCCATTCCCATTGAAACTTTTCAAATCCCTCTCAAAATTGTTGAAATTCTCTTGAAGCTTTTAAAATTCTCTCTAGAATTTTCAAAATCCACTTCAACATGTTTACAATTTCACGTCAAAAAATGGCTAAAATTCCAGTTGAAATTTTTTCAAAGTCCCTTAAAAATTTTCCAATTTTTGTCCCAATTCTTCCCATTCCCATTGAAACTTTTCAAATCCCTCTCAAAATTGTTGAAATTCTGTTGAAGCTTTTAAAATTCTCTCTAGAATTTTCAAAATCCATGGCCACATGTTTACAATTTCACATAAAAAAATGGCTAAAATTCCAGTTGAAATTTTTTCAAAGTCCCTGAAAAATTTTCCAATGTTTGTCCCAATTCTTCCCATTCCCATTGAAACTTTTCAAATCCCTCTCCAAATTGTTGAAATTCTGTTGAAGCTTTTAAAATTCTCTCTAGAATTTTCAAAATCCATGTCCACATGTTTACAATTTCACGTAAAAAAATGGCTAAAATTCCAGTTGAAATTTTTTCAAAGTCCCTTAAAAATTTTCCAATTTTTGTCCCAATTCTTCCCATTCCCATTGAAACTTTTCAAATCCCTCTCAAAATTGTTGAAATTCTCTTGAAGCTTTTAAAATTCTCTCTAGAATTTTCAAAATCCACTTCAACATGTTTACAATTTCACGTCAAAAAATGGCTAAAATTCCAGTTGAAATTTTTTCAAAGTCCCTTAAAAATTTTCCAATTTTTGTCCCAATTCTTCCCATTCCCATTGAAACTTTTCAAATCCCTCTCAAAATTGTTGAAATTCTGTTGAAGCTTTTAAAATTCTCTCTAGAATTTTCAAAATCCATGTCCACATGTTTACAATTTCACGTAAAAATAATTGCTAAAATTCCAGTTGAAATTTTTTCAAAGTCCCTTAAAAATTTTCCAATTTTTGTCCCAATTCTTCCCATTCCCATTGAAACTTTTCAAATCCCTCTCAAAATTGTTGAAATTCTGTTGAAGCTTTTAAAATTCTCTCTAGAATTTTCAAAATCCATGTCCACATGTTTACAATTTCACATTAAAAAATTGCTAAAATTCCAGTTGAAATTTTTTCAAAGTCCCTTAAAAGTTTTCCAATTTTTGTCCCAATTCTTCCCATTCCCATTGAAACTTTTCAAATCCCTCTCAAAATTGTTGAAATTCTGTTGAAGCTTTTAAAATTCTCTCTAGAATTTTCAAAATCCATGGCCACATGTTTACAATTTCACGTAAAAAAATTGCTAAAATTCCAGTTGAAATTTTTTCAAAGTCCCTTAAAAATTTTCCAATTTTTGTCCCAATTCTTCCCATTCCCATTGAAACTTCTCAAATCCCTCTCAAAATTGTTGAAATTCTGTTGAAGCTTTTAAAATTCTCTCTAGAATTTTCAAAATCCATGTCCACATGTTTACAATTTCACATAAAAAAATTGCTAAAATTCCAGTTGAAATTTTTTCAAAGTCCCTTAAAAATTTTCCAATTTTTGTCCCAATTCTTCCCATTCCCATTGAAACTTTTCAAATCCCTCTCAAAATTGTTGAAATTCTGTTGAAGCTTTTAAAATTCTCTCTAGAATTTTCAAAATCCATGTCCACATGTTTACAAATTCACGTCAAAAAATGGCTAAAATTCCAGTTGAAATTTTTTCAAAGTCCCTTAAAAATTTTCCAATTTTTGTCCCAATTCTTCCCATTCCCATTGAAACTTTTCAAATCCCTCTCAAAATTGTTGAAATTCTGTTGAAGCTTTTAAAATTCTCTCTAGAATTTTCAAAATCCATGTCCACATGTTTACAATTTCACGTCAAAAAATGGCTAAAATTCCAGTTGAAATTTTTTCAAAGTCCCTGAAAAATTTTCCAATTTTTGTCCCAATTCTTCGCATTCCCATTGAAACTTTTCAAATCCCTCTCAAAATTGTTGAAATTCTGTTGAAACTTTTAAAATTCTCTCTAGAATTTTCAAAATCCATGTCCACATGTTTACAATTTCACGTCAAAATAATTGCTAAAATTCCAGTTGAAATTTTTCCAAAGTCCCTTAAATATTTTCCAATTTTTGTCCCAATTCTTCCCATTCCCATTGAAACTTTTCAAATCCCTCTCAAAATTGTTGAAATTCTCTTGAAGCTTTTAAAATTCTCTCTAGAATTTTCAAAATCCATGGCCACATGTTTACAATTTCACGTCAAAAAATTGCTAAAATTCCAGTTGAAATTTTTTCAAAGTCCCTGAAAAATTTTCCAATTTTTGTCCCAATTCTTCCCATTCCCATTGAAACTTTTCAAATCCCTCTCAAAATTGTTGAAATTCTCTTGAAGCTTTTAAAATTCTCTCTAGAATTTTCAAAATCCATGGCCACATGTTTACAATTTCACATAAAAAAATGGCTAAAATTCCAGTTGAAATTTTTTCAAAGTCCCTGAAAAATTTTCCAATGTTTGTCCCAATTCTTCCCATTCCCATTGAAACTTTTCAAATCCCTCTCAAAATTGTTGAAATTCTGTTGAAGCTTTTAAAATTCTCTCTAGAATTTTCAAAATCCACTTCAACATGTTTACAATTTCACGTCAAAAAATTGCTAAAATTCCAGTTGAAATTTTTTCAAACTCCCTTAAAAATTTTCCAATTTTTGTCCCAATTCTTCCCATTCCCATTGAAACTTTTCAAATCCCTCTCAAAATTGTTGAAATTCTGTTGAAGCTTTTAAAATTCTCTCTAGAATTTTCAAAATCCATGTCCACATGTTTACAATTTCACGTCAAAAAATGGCTAAAATTCCAGTTGAAATTTTTTCAAAGTCCCTTAAAAATTTTCCAATTTTTGTCCCAATTCTTCCCATTCCCATTGAAACTTTTCAAATCCCTCTCAAAATTGTTGAAATTCTCTTGAAGCTTTTAAAATTCTCTCTAGAATTTTCAAAATCCATGGCCACATGTTTACAATTTCACGTCAAAAAATGGCTAAAATTCCAGTTGAAATTTTTTCAAAGTCCCTTAAAAGTTTTCCAATTTTTGTCCCAATCCTTCCCATTCCCATTGAAACTTTTCAAATCCCTCTCAAAATTGTTGAAATTCTGTTGAAGCTTTTAAAATTCTCTCTAGAATTTTCAAAATCCATGTCCACATGTTTACAATTTCACATAAAAAAATGGCTAAAATTCCAGTTGAAATTTTTTCAAAGTCCCTTAAAAATTTTCCAATTTTTGTCCCAATTCTTCCCATTCCCATTGAAACTTTTCAAATCCCTCTCAAAATTGTTGAAATTCTGTTGAAGCTTTTAAAATTCTCTCTAGAATTTTCAAAATCCATGGCCACATGTTTACAATTTCACGTCAAAAAATTGCTAAAATTCCAGTTGAAATTTTTTCAAAGTCCCTTAAAAGTTTTCCAATTTTTGTCCCAATTCTTCCCATTCCCATTGAAACTTTTCAAATCCCTCTCAAAATTGTTGAAATTCTGTTGAAGCTTTTAAAATTCTCTCTAGAATTTTCAAAATCCATGGCCACATGTTTACAATTTCACATCAAAAAATGGCTAAAATTCCAGTTGAAATTTTTTCAAAGTCCCTTAAAAATTTTCCAATTTTTGTCCCAATTCTTCCCATTCCCATTGAAACTTTTCAAATCCCTCTCAAAATTGTTGAAATTCTCTTGAAGCTTTTAAAATTCTCTCTAGAATTTTCAAAATCCATGGCCACATGTTTACAATTTCATGTCAAAAAATTGCTAAAATTCCAGTTGAAATTTTTTCAAAGTCCCTTAAAAATTTTCCAATTTTTGTCCCAATTCTTCCCATTCCCATTGAAACTTTTCAAATCCCTCTCAAAATTGTTGAAATTCTGTTGAAGCTTTTAAAATTCTCTCTAGAATTTTCAAAATCCATGTCCACATGTTTACAATTTCACGTCAAAAAATGGCTAAAATTCCAGTTGAAATTTTTTCAAAGTCCCTTAAAAATTTTCCAATTTTTGTCCCAATTCTTCCCATTCCCATTGAAACTTTTCAAATCCCTCTCAAAATTGTTGAAATTCTCTTGAAGCTTTTAAAATTCTCTCTAGAATTTTCAAAATCCATGGCCACATGTTTACAATTTCACATAAAAAAATTGTTAAAATTCCAGTTGAAATTTTTTCAAAGTCCCTTAAAAATTTTCCAATTTTTGTCCCAATTCTTCCCATTCCCATTGAAACTTTTCAAATCCCTCTCAAAATTGTTGAAATTCTGTTGAAGCTTTTAAAATTCTCTCTAGAATTTTCAAAATCCATGTCCACATGTTTACAATTTCACGTCAAAAAATGGCTAAAATTCCTGTTGAAATTTTTTCAAAGTCCCTGAAAAATTTTCCAATTTTTGTCCCAATTCTTCCCATTCCCATTGAAACTTTTCAAATCCCTCTCAAAATTGTTGAAATTCTGTTGAGGATTTTAAAATTCTCTCTAGAATTTTCAAAATCCATGTCCACATGTTTACAATTTCACGTCAAAAAATGGCTAAAATTCCAGTTGAAATTTTTTCAAAGTCCCTTAAAAATTTTCCAATTTTTGTCCCAATTCTTCCCATTCCCATTGAAACTTTTCAAATCCCTCTCAAAATTGTTGAAATTCTCTTGAAGCTTTTAAAATTCTCTCTAGAATTTTCAAAATCCATGGCCACATGTTTACAATTTCACGTCAAAAAATGGCTAAAATTCCAGTTGAAATTTTTTCAAAGTCCCTTAAAAGTTTTCCAATTTTTGTCCCAATCCTTCCCATTCCCATTGAAACTTTTCAAATCCCTCTCAAAATTGTTGAAATTCTGTTGAAGCTTTTAAAATTCTCTCTAGAATTTTCAAAATCCATGTCCACATGTTTACAATTTCACATAAAAAAATGGCTAAAATTCCAGTTGAAATTTTTTCAAAGTCCCTTAAAAATTTTCCAATTTTTGTCCCAATTCTTCCCATTCCCATTGAAACTTTTCAAATCCCTCTCAAAATTGTTGAAATTCTGTTGAAGCTTTTAAAATTCTCTCTAGAATTTTCAAAATCCATGGCCACATGTTTACAATTTCACGTCAAAAAATTGCTAAAATTCCAGTTGAAATTTTTTCAAAGTCCCTTAAAAGTTTTCCAATTTTTGTCCCAATTCTTCCCATTCCCATTGAAACTTTTCAAATCCCTCTCAAAATTGTTGAAATTCTGTTGAAGCTTTTAAAATTCTCTCTAGAATTTTCAAAATCCATGGCCACATGTTTACAATTTCACATCAAAAAATGGCTAAAATTCCAGTTGAAATTTTTTCAAAGTCCCTTAAAAATTTTCCAATTTTTGTCCCAATTCTTCCCATTCCCATTGAAACTTTTCAAATCCCTCTCAAAATTGTTGAAATTCTCTTGAAGCTTTTAAAATTCTCTCTAGAATTTTCAAAATCCATGGCCACATGTTTACAATTTCATGTCAAAAAATTGCTAAAATTCCAGTTGAAATTTTTTCAAAGTCCCTTAAAAATTTTCCAATTTTTGTCCCAATTCTTCCCATTCCCATTGAAACTTTTCAAATCCCTCTCAAAATTGTTGAAATTCTGTTGAAGCTTTTAAAATTCTCTCTAGAATTTTCAAAATCCATGTCCACATGTTTACAATTTCACATAAAAAAATGGCTAAAATTCCAGTTGAAATTTTTTCAAAGTCCCTTAAAAATTTTCCAATTTTTGTCCCAATTCTTCCCATTCCCATTGAAACTTTTCAAATCCCTCTCAAAATTGTTGAAATTCTCTTGAAGCTTTTAAAATTCTCTCTAGAATTTTCAAAATCCATGGCCACATGTTTACAATTTCACATAAAAAAATTGTTAAAATTCCAGTTGAAATTTTTTCAAAGTCCCTTAAAAATTTTCCAATTTTTGTCCCAATTCTTCCCATTCCCATTGAAACTTTTCAAATCCCTCTCAAAATTGTTGAAATTCTGTTGAAGCTTTTAAAATTCTCTCTAGAATTTTCAAAATCCATGTCCACATGTTTACAATTTCACGTCAAAAAATGGCTAAAATTCCTGTTGAAATTTTTTCAAAGTCCCTGAAAAATTTTCCAATTTTTGTCCCAATTCTTCCCATTCCCATTGAAACTTTTCAAATCCCTCTCAAAATTGTTGAAATTCTGTTGAGGATTTTAAAATTCTCTCTAGAATTTTCAAAATCCATGGCCACATGTTTACAATTTCACATCAAAAAATGGCTAAAATTCCAGTTGAAATTTTTTCAAAGTCCCTTAAAAATTTTCCAATTTTTGTCCCAATTCTTCCCATTCCCATTGAAACTTTTCAAATCCCTCTCAAAATTGTTGAAATTCTCTTGAAGCTTTTAAAATTCTCTCTAGAATTTTCAAAATCCATGACCACATGTTTACAATTTCACATCAAAAAATGGCTAAAATTCCAGTTGAAATTTTTTCAAAGTCCCTTAAAAATTTTCCAATTTTTGTCCCAATTCTTCCCATTCCCATTGAAACTTTTCAAATCCCTCTCAAAATTGTTGAAATTCTCTTGAAGCTTTTAAAATTCTCTCTAGAATTTTCAAAATCCATGGCCACATGTTTACAATTTCACATAAAAAAATTGCTAAAATTCCAGTTGAAATTTTTTCAAAGTCCCTTAAAAATTTTCCAATTTTTGTCCCAATTCTTCCCATTCCCATTGAAACTTTTCAAATCCCTCTCAAAATTGTTGAAATTCTGTTGAAGCTTTTAAAATTCTCTCTAGAATTTTCAAAATCCATGTCCACATGTTTACAATTTCACGTCAAAAAATGGCTAAAATTCCAGTTGAAATTTTTTCAAAGTCCCTTAAAAATTTTCCAATTTTTGTCCCAATTCTTCCCATTCCCATTGAAACTTTTCAAATCCCTCTCAAAATTGTTGAAATTCTGTTGAAGCTTTTAAAATTCTCTCTAGAATTTTCAAAATCCATGGCCACATGTTTACAATTTCACATAAAAAAATTGTTAAAATTCCAGTTGAAATTTTTTCAAAGTCCCTTAAAAATTTTCCAATTTTTGTCCCAATTCTTCCCATTCCCATTGAAACTTTTCAAATCCCTCTCAAAATTGTTGAAATTCTGTTGAAGCTTTTAAAATTCTCTCTAGAATTTTCAAAATCCATGTCCACATGTTTACAATTTCACGTCAAAAAATGGCTAAAATTCCTGTTGAAATTTTTTCAAAGTCCCTGAAAAATTTTCCAATTTTTGTCCCAATTCTTCCCATTCCCATTGAAACTTTTCAAATCCCTCTCAAAATTGTTGAAATTCTGTTGAGGATTTTAAAATTCTCTCTAGAATTTTCAAAATCCATGGCCACATGTTTACAATTTCACATAAAAAAATTGTTAAAATTCCAGTTGAAATTTTTTCAAAGTCCCTTAAAAATTTTCCAATTTTTGTCCCAATTCTTCCCATTCCCATTGAAACTTTTCAAATCCCTCTCAAAATTGTTGAAATTCTGTTGAAGCTTTTAAAATTCTCTCTAGAATTTTCAAAATCCATGGCCACATGTTTACAATTTCACGTCAAAAAATGGCTAAAATTCCTGTTGAAATTTTTTCAAAGTCCCTGAAAAATTTTCCAATTTTTGTCCCAATTCTTCCCATTCCCATTGAAACTTTTCAAATCCCTCTCAAAATTGTTGAAATTCTGTTGAGGATTTTAAAATTCTCTCTAGAATTTTCAAAATCCATGTCCACATGTTTACAATTTCACGTCAAAAAATTGCTAAAATTCCAGTTGAAATTTTTTCAAAGTCCCTTAAAAGTTTTCCAATTTTTGTCCCAATTCTTCCCATTCCCATTGAAACTTTTCAAATCCCTCTCAAAATTGTTGAAATTCTGTTGAAGCTTTTAAAATTCTCTCTAGAATTTTCAAAATCCATGGCCACATGTTTACAATTTCACATAAAAAAATGGCTAAAATTCCAGTTGAAATTTTTTCAAAGTCCCTTCAAAATTTTCCAATTTTTGTCCCAATTCTTCCCATTCCCATTGAAACTTTTCAAATCCCTCTCAAAATTGTTGAAATTCTGTTGAAGCTTTAAAAATTCTCTCTAGAATTTTCAAAATCCATGTCCACATGTTTACAATTTCACATAAAAAAATTGTTAAAATTCCAGTTGAAATTTTTTCAAAGTCCCTTAAAAATTTTCCAATTTTTGTCCCAATTCTTCCCATTCCCATTGAAACTTTTCAAATCCCTCTCAAAATTGTTGAAATTCTCTTGAAGCTTTTAAAATTCTCTCTAGAATTTTCAAAATCCATGGCCACATGTTTACAATTTCACGTCAAAAAATTGCTAAAATTCCAGTTGAAATTTTTTCAAAGTCCCTTAAAAATTTTCCAATTTTTGTCCCAATTCTTCCCATTCCCATTGAAACTTCTCAAATCCCTCTCAAAATTGTTGAAATTCTGTTGAAGCTTTTAAAATTCTCTCTAGAATTTTCAAAATCCATGTCCACATGTTTACAATTTCACATAAAAAAATTGCTAAAATTCCAGTTGAAATTTTTTCAAAGTCCCTTAAAAATTTTCCAATTTTTGTCCCAATTCTTCCCATTCCCATTGAAACTTTTCAAATCCCTCTCAAAATTGTTGAAATTCTCTTGAAGCTTTTAAAATTCTCTCTAGAATTTTCAAAATCCATGTCCACATGTTTACAATTTCACGTCAAAAAATGGCTAAAATTCCAGTTGAAATTTTTTCAAAGTCCCTTAAAAATTTTCCAATTTTTGTCCCAATTCTTCCCATTCCCATTGAAACTTTTCAAATCCCTCTCAAAATTGTTGAAATTCTGTTGAAACTTTTAAAATTCTCTCTAGAATTTTCAAAATCCATGTCCACATGTTTACAATTTCACATAAAAAAATGGCTAAAATTCCAGTTGAAATTTTTTCAAAGTCCCTGAAAAATTTTCCAATTTTTGTCCCAATTCTTCCCATTCCCATTGAAACTTTTCAAATCCCTCTCAAAATTGTTGAAATTCTGTTGAAACTTTTAAAATTCTCTCTAGAATTTTCAAAATCCATGTCCACATGTTTACAATTTCACGTCAAAATAATTGCTAAAATTCCAGTTGAAATTTTTCCAAAGTCCCTTAAATATTTTCCAATTTTTGTCCCAATTCTTCCCATTCCCATTGAAACTTTTCAAATCCCTCTCAAAATTGTTGAAATTCTCTTGAAGCTTTTAAAATTCTCTCTAGAATTTTCAAAATCCATGGCCACATGTTTACAATTTCACGTCAAAAAATTGCTAAAATTCCAGTTGAAATTTTTTCAAAGTCCCTTAACAATTTTCCAATTTTTGTCCCAATTCTTCCCATTCCCATTGAAACTTTTCAAATCCCTCTCAAAATTGTTGAAATTCTCTTGAAGCTTTTAAAATTCTCTCTAGAATTTTCAAAATCCATGGCCACATGTTTACAATTTCACATAAAAAAATGGCTAAAATTCCAGTTGAAATTTTTTCAAAGTCCCTGAAAAATTTTCCAATGTTTGTCCCAATTCTTCCCATTCCCATTGAAACTTTTCAAATCCCTCTCAAAATTGTTGAAATTCTGTTGAAGCTTTTAAAATTCTCTCTAGAATTTTCAAAATCCACTTCAACATGTTTACAATTTCACGTCAAAAAATTGCTAAAATTCCAGTTGAAATTTTTTCAAACTCCCTTAAAAATTTTCCAATTTTTGTCCCAATTCTTCCCATTCCCATTGAAACTTTTCAAATCCCTCTCAAAATTGTTGAAATTCTGTTGAAGCTTTTAAAATTCTCTCTAGAATTTTCAAAATCCATGGCCACATGTTTACAATTTCACGTCAAAAAATGGCTAAAATTCCAGTTGAAATTTTTTCAAAGTCCCTTAAAAATTTTCCAATTTTTGTCCCAATTCTTCCCATTCCCATTGAAACTTTTCAAATCCCTCTCAAAATTGTTGAAATTCTCTTGAAGCTTTTAAAATTCTCTCTAGAATTTTCAAAATCCATGGCCACATGTTTACAATTTCACGTCAAAAAATGGCTAAAATTCCAGTTGAAATTTTTTCAAAGTCCCTTAAAAGTTTTCCAATTTTTGTCCCAATCCTTCCCATTCCCATTGAAACTTTTCAAATCCCTCTCAAAATTGTTGAAATTCTGTTGAAGCTTTTATAATTCTCTCTAGAATTTTCAAAATCCATGTCCACATGTTTACAATTTCACATAAAAAAATTGCTAAAATTCCAGTTGAAATTTTTTCAAAGTCCCTTAAAAATTTTCCAATTTTTGTCCCAATTCTTCCCATTCCCATTGAAACTTTTCAAATCCCTGTCAAAATTGTTGAAATTCTCTTGAAGCTTTTAAAATTCTCTCTAGAATTTTCAAAATCCATGGCCACATGTTTACAATTTCACGTCAAAAAATTGCTAAAATTCCAGTTGAAATTTTTTCAAAGTCCCTTAAAAGTTTTCCAATTTTTGTCCCAATTCTTCCCATTCCCATTGAAACTTTTCAAATCCCTCTCAAAATTGTTGAAATTCTGTTGAAGCTTTTAAAATTCTCTCTAGAATTTTCAAAATCCATGGCCACATGTTTACAATTTCACATCAAAAAATGGCTAAAATTCCAGTTGAAATTTTTTCAAAGTCCCTTAAAAATTTTCCAATTTTTGTCCCAATTCTTCCCATTCCCATTGAAACTTTTCAAATCCCTCTCAAAATTGTTGAAATTCTGTTGAAGCTTTTAAAATTCTCTCTAGAATTTTCAAAATCCATGGCCACATGTTTACAATTTCATGTCAAAAAATTGCTAAAATTCCAGTTGAAATTTTTTCAAAGTCCCTTAAAAATTTTCCAATTTTTGTCCCAATTCTTCCCATTCCCATTGAAACTTTTCAAATCCCTCTCAAAATTGTTGAAATTCTGTTGAAGCTTTTAAAATTCTCTCTAGAATTTTCAAAATCCATGTCCACATGTTTACAATTTCACGTCAAAAAATGGCTAAAATTCCAGTTGAAATTTTTTCAAAGTCCCTTAAAAATTTTCCAATTTTTGTCCCAATTCTTCCCATTCCCATTGAAACTTTTCAAATCCCTCTCAAAATTGTTGAAATTCTGTTGAAGCTTTTAAAATTCTCTCTAGAATTTTCAAAATCCATGGCCACATGTTTACAATTTCACATAAAAAAATTGTTAAAATTCCAGTTGAAATTTTTTCAAAGTCCCTTAAAAATTTTCCAATTTTTGTCCCAATTCTTCCCATTCCCATTGAAACTTTTCAAATCCCTCTCAAAATTGTTGAAATTCTGTTGAAGCTTTTAAAATTCTCTCTAGAATTTTCAAAATCCATGTCCACATGTTTACAATTTCACGTCAAAAAATGGCTAAAATTCCTGTTGAAATTTTTTCAAAGTCCCTGAAAAATTTTCCAATTTTTGTCCCAATTCTTCCCATTCCCATTGAAACTTTTCAAATCCCTCTCAAAATTGTTGAAATTCTGTTGAGGATTTTAAAATTCTCTCTAGAATTTTCAAAATCCATGGCCACATGTTTACAATTTCACATAAAAAAATTGTTAAAATTCCAGTTGAAATTTTTTCAAAGTCCCTTAAAAATTTTCCAATTTTTGTCCCAATTCTTCCCATTCCCATTGAAACTTTTCAAATCCCTCTCAAAATTGTTGAAATTCTGTTGAAGCTTTTAAAATTCTCTCTAGAATTTTCAAAATCCATGTCCACATGTTTACAATTTCACGTCAAAAAATGGCTAAAATTCCTGTTGAAATTTTTTCAAAGTCCCTGAAAAATTTTCCAATTTTTGTCCCAATTCTTCCCATTCCCATTGAAACTTTTCAAATCCCTCTCAAAATTGTTGAAATTCTGTTGAGGATTTTAAAATTCTCTCTAGAATTTTCAAAATCCATGTCCACATGTTTACAATTTCACGTCAAAAAATTGCTAAAATTCCAGTTGAAATTTTTTCAAAGTCCCTTAAAAGTTTTCCAATTTTTGTCCCAATTCTTCCCATTCCCATTGAAACTTTTCAAATCCCTCTCAAAATTGTTGAAATTCTGTTGAAGCTTTTAAAATTCTCTCTAGAATTTTCAAAATCCATGGCCACATGTTTACAATTTCACATAAAAAAATGGCTAAAATTCCAGTTGAAATTTTTTCAAAGTCCCTTCAAAATTTTCCAATTTTTGTCCCAATTCTTCCCATTCCCATTGAAACTTTTCAAATCCCTCTCAAAATTGTTGAAATTCTGTTGAAGCTTTAAAAATTCTCTCTAGAATTTTCAAAATCCATGTCCACATGTTTACAATTTCACATAAAAAAATTGTTAAAATTCCAGTTGAAATTTTTTCAAAGTCCCTTAAAAATTTTCCAATTTTTGTCCCAATTCTTCCCATTCCCATTGAAACTTTTCAAATCCCTCTCAAAATTGTTGAAATTCTCTTGAAGCTTTTAAAATTCTCTCTAGAATTTTCAAAATCCATGTCCACATGTTTACAATTTCACGTCAAAAAATGGCTAAAATTCCAGTTGAAATTTTTTCAAAGTCCCTGAAAAATTTTCCAATTTTTGTCCCAATTCTTCCCATTCCCATTGAAACTTTTCAAATCCCTCTCAAAATTGTTGAAATTCTCTTCAAGCTTTTAAAATTCTCTCTAGAATTTTCAAAATCCATGTCCACATGTTTACAATTTCACATAAAAAAATGGCTAAAATTCCAGTTGAAATTTTTTCAAAGTCCCTGAAAAATTTTCCAATTTTTGTCCCAATTCTTCCCATTCCCATTGAAACTTTTCAAATCCCTCTCAAAATTGTTGAAATTCTCTTGAAGCTTTAAAAATTCTCTCTAGAATTTTCAAAATGCACTTCAACATGTTTACAATTTCACGTCAAAAAATTGCTAAAATTCCAGTTGAAATTTTTTCAAAGTCCCTTAAAAATTTTCCAATTTTTGTCCCAATTCTTCCCATTCCCATTGAAACTTTTCAAATCCCTCTCAAAATTGTGGAAATTCTGTTGAAGCTTTTAAAATTCTCTCTAGAATTTTCAAAATCCATGTCCACATGTTTACAATTTCACATAAAAAAATGGCTAAAATTCCAGTTGAAATTTTTTCAAAGTCCCTTAAAAATTTTCCAATGTTTGTCCCAATTCTTCCCATTCCCATTGAAACTTTTCAAATCCCTCTCAAAATTGTTGAAATTCTGTTGAAGCTTTTAAAATTCTCTCTAGAATTTTCAAAATCCACTTCAACATGTTTACAATTTCACGTCAAAAAATTGCTAAAATTCCAGTTGAAATTTTTTCAAAGTCCCTTAAAAATTTTCCAATTTTTGTCCCAATTCTTCCCATTCCCATTGAAACTTTTCAAATCCCTCTCAAAATTGTTGAAATTCTGTTAAAGCTTTTAAAATTCTCTCTAGAATTTTCAAAATCCATGGCCACATGTTTACAATTTCACGTCAAAAAATGGCTAAAATTCCAGTTGAAATTTTTTCAAAGTCCCTTAAAAATTTTCCAATTTTTGTCCCAATTCTTCCCATTCCCATTGAAACTTTTCAAATCCCTCTCAAAATTGTTGAAATTCTGTTGAAGCTTTTAAAATTCTCTCTAGAATTTTCAAAATCCATGGCCACATGTTTACAATTTCACGTCAAAAAATGGCTAAAATTCCAGTTGAAATTTTTTCAAAGTCCCTTAAAAATTTTCCAATTTTTGTCCCAATTCTTCCCATTCCCATTGAAACTTTTCAAATCCCTCTCAAAATTGTTGAAATTCTCTTGAAGCTTTTAAAATTCTCTCTAGAATTTTCAAAATCCATGTCCACATGTTTACAATTTCACATAAAAAAATGGCTAAAATTCCAGTTGAAATTTTTTCAAAGTCCCTTAAAAATTTTCCAATTTTTGTCCCAATTCTTCCCATTCCCATTGAAACTTTTCAAATCCCTCTCAAAATTGTTGAAATTCTGTTAAAGCTTTTAAAATTCTCTCTAGAATTTTCAAAATCCATGTCCACATGTTTACAATTTCACGTCAAAAAATTGCTAAAATTCCAGTTGAAATTTTTTCAAAGTCCCTTAAAAGTTTTCCAATTTTTGTCCCAATTCTTCCCATTCCCATTGAAACTTTTCAAATCCCTCTCAAAATTGTTGAAATTCTGTTGAAGCTTTTAAAATTCTCTCTAGAATTTTCAAAATCCATGGCCACATGTTTACAATTTCACATCAAAAAATGGCTAAAATTCCAGTTGAAATTTTTTCAAAGTCCCTTAAAAATTTTCCAATTTTTGTCCCAATTCTTCCGATTCCCATTGAAACTTTTCAAATCCCTCTCAAAATTGTTGAAATTCTGTTGAAGCTTTTAAAATTCTCTCTAGAATTTTCAAAATCCACTTCAACATGTTTACAATTTCACGTCAAAAAATTGCTAAAATTCCAGTTGAAATTTTTTCAAAGTCCCTTAAAAATTTTCCAATTTTTGTCCCAATTCTTCCCATTCCCATTGAAACTTTTCAAATCCCTCTCAAAATTGTTGAAATTCTGTTGAAGCTTTTAAAATTCTCTCTAGAATTTTCAAAATCCATGTCCACATGTTTACAATTTCACGTCAAAAAATGGCTAAAATTCCAGTTGAAATTTTTTCAA
Source organism: Streptopelia decaocto (assembly GCF_964273445.1). NCBI lineage: Eukaryota > Metazoa > Chordata > Aves > Columbiformes > Columbidae > Streptopelia > Streptopelia decaocto. The sequence continues at coordinate 20,731 of NW_028115363.1, read as the reverse complement.
AGTCCCTTAAAAAATTTCCAATTTTTGTCCCAATTCTTCCCATTCCCATTGAAACTTTTCAAATCCCTCTCAAAATTGTTGAAATTCTCTTGAAGCTTTTAAAATTCTCTCTAGAATATTCAAAATCCATGGCCACATGTTTACAATTTCACGTCAAAAAATGGCTAAAATTCCAGTTGAAATTTTTTCAAAGTCCCTTAAAAGTTTTCCAATTTTTGTCCCAATTCTTCCCATTCCCATTGAAACTTTTCAAATCCCTCTCAAAATTGTTGAAATTCTGTTGAAGCTTTTAAAATTCTCTCTAGAATTTTCAAAATCCATGTCCACATGTTTACAATTTCACGTCAAAAAATGGCTAAAATTCCAGTTGAAATTTTTTCAAAGTCCCTTAAAAATTTTCCAATTTTTGTCCCAATTCTTCCCATTCACATTGAAACTTTTCAAATCCCTCTCAAAATTGTTGAAATTCTCTTGAAGCTTTTAAAATTCTCTCTAGAATTTTCAAAATCCATGGCCACATGTTTACAATTTCACGTCAAAAAATTGCTAAAATTCCAGTTGAAATTTTTTCAAAGTCCCTTAAAAGTTTTCCAATTTTTGTCCCAATTCTTCCCATTCCCATTGAAACTTTTCAAATCCCTCTCAAAATTGTTGAAATTCTGTTGAAGCTTTTAAAATTCTCTCTAGAATTTTCAAAATCCATGGCCACATGTTTACAATTTCACATCAAAAAATGGCTAAAATTCCAGTTGAAATTTTTTCAAAGTCCCTTAAAAATTTTCCAATTTTTGTCCCAATTCTTCCCATTCCCATTGAAACTTTTCAAATCCCTCTCAAAATTGTTGAAATTCTGTTAAAGCTTTTAAAATTCTCTCTAGAATTTTCAAAATCCATGTCCACATGTTTACAATTTCACGTCAAAAAATTGCTAAAATTCCAGTTGGAATTTTTTCAAAGTCCCTTAAAATTTTTCCAATTTTTGTCCCAATTCTTCCCATTCCCATTGAAACTTTTCAAATCCCTCTCAAAATTGTTGAAATTCTGTTGAAGCTTTTAAAATTCTCTCTAGAATTTTCAAAATCCATGGCCACATGTTTACAATTTCACATCAAAAAATGGCTAAAATTCCAGTTGAAATTTTTTCAAAGTCCCTTAAAAATTTTCCAATTTTTGTCCCAATTCTTCCCATTCCCATTGAAACTTTTCAAATCCCTCTCAAAACTTGTTGAAATTCTGTTGAAGCTTTTAAAATTCTCTCTAGAATTTTCAAAATCCACTTCAACATGTTTACAATTTCACGTCAAAAATTGCTAAAATTCCAGTTGAAATTTTTTCAAGTCCCTGAAAAATTTTCCAATTTTCGTCCCAATTCTTCCCATTCCCATTGAAACTTTTCAAATCCCTGTCAAAATTGTTGAAATTCTGTTGAAGCTTTTAAAATTCTCTCTAGAATTTTCAAAATCCATGTCCACATGTTTACAATTTCACGTCAAAAATTGGCTAAAATTCCAGTTGAAATTTTTTCAAAGTCCCTTAAAAATTTTCCAATTTTTGTCCCAATTCTTCCCATTCCCATTGAAACTTTTCAAATCCCTCTCAAAATTGTTGAAATTCTCTTGAAGCTTTTAAATTCTCTCTAGAATTTTCAAAATCCATGTCCACATGTTTACAAATTCACGTCAAAAAATGGCTAAAATTCCAGTTGAAATTTTTTCAAAGTCCCTTAAAAGTTTTCCAATTTTTGTCCCAATTCTTCCCATTCCCATTGAAACTTTTCAAATCCCTCTCAAAATTGTTGAAATTCTGTTGAAGCTTTTAAAATTCTCTCTAGAATTTTCAAAATCCATGTCCACATGTTTACAATTTCACGTCAAAAAATGGCTAAAATTCCAGTTGAAATTTTTTCAAAGTCCCTTAAAAATTTTCCAATTTTTGTCCCAATTCTTCCCATTCCCATTGAAACTTTTCAAATCCCTCTCAAAATTGTTGAAATTCTGTTAAAGCTTTTAAAATTCTCTCTAGAATTTTCAAAATCCATGTCCACATGTTTACAATTTCACGTCAAAAAATTGCTAAAATTCCAGTTGAAATTTTTTCAAAGTCCCTTAAAAGTTTTCCAATTTTTGTCCCAATTCTTCCCATTCCCATTGAAACTTTTCAAATCCCTCTCAAAATTGTTGAAATTCTGTTGAAGCTTTTAAAATTCTCTCTAGAATTTTCAAAATCCATGGCCACATGTTTACAATTTCACATCAAAAATGGCTAAAATTCCAGTTGAAATTTTTCAAAGTCCCTTAAAAATTTTCCAATTTTTGTCCCAATTCTTCCCATTCCCATTGAAACTTTTCAAATCCCTCTCAAAATTGTTGAAATTCTCTTGAAGCTTTTAAAATTCTCTCTAGAATTTTCAAAATCCATGTCCACATGTTTACAATTTCACATAAAAAAATTGCTAAAATTCCAGTTGAAATTTTTTCAAAGTCCCTTAAAAATTTTCCAATTTTTGTCCCAATTCTTCCCATTCCCATTGAAACTTTTCAAATCCCTGTCAAAATTGTTGAAATTCTGTTGAAGCTTTTAAAATTCTCTCTAGAATTTTCAAAATCCATGTCCACATGTTTACAATTTCACGTCAAAAAATGGCTAAAATTCCAGTTGAAATTTTTTCAAAGTCCCTTAAAAATTTTCCAATTTTTGTCCCAATTCTTCCCATTCCCATTGAAACTTTTCAAATCCCTCTCAAAATTGTTGAAATTCTGTTGAAGCTTTTAAAATTCTCTCTAGAATTTTCAAAATCCATGGCCACATGTTTACAATTTCACATCAAAAAATGGCTAAAATTCCAGTTGAAATTTTTTCAAAGTCCCTTAAAAATTTTCCAATTTTTGTCCCAATTCTTCCCATTCCCATTGAAACTTTTCAAATCCCTCTCAAAATTGTTGAAATTCTGTTGAAGCTTTTAAAATTCTCTCTAGAATTTTCAAAATCCATGTCCACATGTTTACAATTTCACGTCAAAAAATTGCTAAAATTCCAGTTGAAATTTTTTTCAAAGTCCCTTAAAAGTTTTCCAATTTTTGTCCCAATTCTTCCCATTCCCATTGAAACTTTTCAAATCCCTCTCAAAATTGTTGAAATTCTGTTGAAGCTTTTAAAATTCTCTCTAGAATTTTCAAAATCCATGGCCACATGTTTACAATTTCACATCAAAAAATGGCTAAAATTCCAGTTGAAATTTTTTCAAAGTCCCTTAAAAATTTTCCAATTTTTGTCCCAATTCTTCCCATTCCCATTGAAACTTTTCAAATCCCTCTCAAAATTGTTGAAATTCTGTTGAAGCTTTTAAAATTCTCTCTAGAATTTTCAAAATCCATGTCCACATGTTTACAATTTCACGTCAAAAAATGGCTAAAATTCCAGTTGAAATTTTTTCAAAGTCCCTTAAAAATTTTCCAATTTTTGTCCCAATTCTTCCCATTCCCATTGAAACTTTTCAAATCCCTCTCAAAATTGTTGAAATTCTGTTGAAGCTTTTAAAATTCTCTCTAGAATTTTCAAAATCCATGGCCACATGTTTACAATTTCACGTCAAAAAATGGCTAAAATTCCAGTTGAAATTTTTTCAAAGTCCCTTAAAAATTTTCCAATTTTTGTCCCAATTCTTCCCATTCCCATTGAAACTTTTCAAATCCCTCTCAAAATTGTTGAAATTCTCTTGAAGCTTTTAAAATTCTCTCTAGAATTTTCAAAATCCATGTCCACATGTTTACAATTTCACGTCAAAAAATGGCTAAAATTCCAGTTGAAATTTTTTCAAAGTCCCTTAAAAGTTTTCCAATTTTTGTCCCAATTCTTCCCATTCCCATTGAAACTTTTCAAATCCCTCTCAAAATTGTTGAAATTCTCTTGAAGCTTTTAAAATTCTCTCTAGAATTTTCAAAATCCATGTCCACATGTTTACAATTTCACATAAAAAAATTGCTAAAATTCCAGTTGAAATTTTTTCAAAGTCCCTTAAAAATTTTCCAATTTTTGTCCCAATTCTTCCCATTCCCATTGAAACTTTTCAAATCCCTCTCAAAATTGTTGAAATTCTGTTAAAGCTTTTAAAATTCTCTCTAGAATTTTCAAAATCCATGTCCACATGTTTACAATTTCACGTCAAAAAATTGCTAAAATTCCAGTTGAAATTTTTTCAAAGTCCCTTAAAAGTTTTCCAATTTTTGTCCCAATTCTTCCCATTCCCATTGAAACTTTTCAAATCCCTCTCAAAATTGTTGAAATTCTGTTGAAGCTTTTAAAATTCTCTCTAGAATTTTAAAAATCCATGGCCACATGTTTACAATTTCACATCAAAAAATGGCTAAAATTCCAGTTGAAATTTTTTCAAAGTCCCTTAAAAATTTTCCAATTTTTGTCCCAATTCTTCCCATTCCCATTGAAACTTTTCAAATCCCTCTCAAAATTGTTGAAATTCTGTTGAAGCTTTTAAAATTCTCTCTAGAATTTTCAAAATCCACTTCAACATGTTTACAATTTCACGTCAAAAAATGGCTAAAATTCCAGTTGAAATTTTTTCAAAGTCCCTTAAAAATTTTCCAATTTTTGTCCCAATTCTTCCCATTCCCATTGAAACTTTTCAAATCCCTCTCAAAATTGTTGAAATTCTGTTGAAGCTTTTAAAATTCTCTCTAGAATTTTCAAAATCCATGTCCACATGTTTACAATTTCACGTCAAAAAATGGCTAAAATTCCAGTTGAAATTTTTTCAAAGTCCCTTAAAAATTTTCCAATTTTTGTCCCAATTCTTCCCATTCCCATTGAAACTTTTCAAATCCCTCTCAAAATTGTTGAAATTCTCTTGAAGCTTTTAAAATTCTCTCTAGAATTTTCAAAATCCATGGCCACATGTTTACAATTTCACGTCAAAAAATGGCTAAAATTCCAGTTGAAATTTTTTCAAAGTCCCTTAAAAATTTTCCAATTTTTGTCCCAATTCTTCCCATTCCCATTGAAACTTTTCAAATCCCTCTCAAAATTGTTGAAATTCTGTTGAAGCTTTTAAAATTCTCTCTAGAATTTTCAAAATCCATGTCCACATGTTTACAATTTCACGTCAAAAAATGGCTAAAATTCCAGTTGAAATTTTTTCAAAGTCCCTTAAAAATTTTCCAATTTTTGTCCCAATTCTTCCCATTCCCATTGAAACTTTTCAAATCCCTCTCAAAATTGTTGAAATTCTGTTGAAGCTTTTAAAATTCTCTCTAGAATTTTCAAAATCCATGTCCACATGTTTACAATTTCACGTCAAAAAATGGCTAAAATTCCAGTTGAAATTTTTTCAAAGTCCCTTAAAAATTTTCCAATTTTTGTCCCAATTCTTCCCATTCCCATTGAAACTTTTCAAATCCCTCTCAAAATTGTTGAAATTCTGTTAAAGCTTTTAAAATTCTCTCTAGAATTTTCAAAATCCATGTCCACATGTTTACAATTTCACGTCAAAAAATTGCTAAAATTCCAGTTGAAATTTTTTCAAAGTCCCTTAAAAGTTTTCCAATTTTTGTCCCAATTCTTCCCATTCCCATTGAAACTTTTCAAATCCCTCTCAAAATTGTTGAAATTCTGTTGAAGCTTTTAAAATTCTCTCTAGAATTTTCAAAATCCACTTCAACATGTTTACAATTTCACGTCAAAAAATGGCTAAAATTCCAGTTGAAATTTTTTCAAAGTCCCTTAAAAATTTTCCAATTTTTGTCCCAATTCTTCCCATTCCCATTGAAACTTTTCAAATCCCTCTCAAAATTGTTGAAATTCTGTTGAAGCTTTTAAAATTCTCTCTAGAATTTTCAAAATCCACTTCAACATGTTTACAATTTCACGTCAAAAAATGGCTAAAATTCCAGTTGAAATTTTTTCAAAGTCCCTTAAAAATTTTCCAATTTTTGTCCCAATTCTTCCCATTCCCATTGAAACTTTTCAAATCCCTCTCAAAATTGTTGAAATTCTGTTGAAGCTTTTAAAATTCTCTCTAGAATTTTCAAAATCCATGGCCACATGTTTACAATTTCACGTCAAAAAATGGCTAAAATTCCAGTTGAAATTTTTTCAAAGTCCCTTAAAAGTTTTCCAATTTTTGTCCCAATTCTTCCCATTCCCATTGAAACTTTTCAAATCCCTCTCAAAATTGTTGAAATTCTGTTGAAGCTTTTAAAATTCTCTCTAGAATTTTCAAAATCCATGTCCACATGTTTACAATTTCACATAAAAAAATTGCTAAAATTCCAGTTGAAATTTTTTCAAAGTCCCTTAAAAATTTTCCAATTTTTGTCCCAATTCTTCCCATTCCCATTGAAACTTTTCAAATCCCTCTCAAAATTGTTGAAATTCTGTTAAAGCTTTTAAAATTCTCTCTAGAATTTTCAAAATCCATGTCCACATGTTTACAATTTCACGTCAAAAAATTGCTAAAATTCCAGTTGAAATTTTTTCAAAGTCCCTTAAAAGTTTTCCAATTTTTGTCCCAATTCTTCCCATTCCCATTGAAACTTTTCAAATCCCTCTCAAAATTGTTGAAATTCTGTTGAAGCTTTTAAAATTCTCTCTAGAATTTTCAAAATCCATGGCCACATGTTTACAATTTCACATCAAAAAATGGCTAAAATTCCAGTTGAAATTTTTTCAAAGTCCCTTAAAAATTTTCCAATTTTTGTCCCAATTCTTCCCATTCCCATTGAAACTTTTCAAATCCCTCTCAAAATTGTTGAAATTCTGTTGAAGCTTTTAAAATTCTCTCTAGAATTTTCAAAATCCACGTCCACATGTTTACAATTTCACGTCAAAAAATTGCTAAAATTCCAGTTGAAATTTTTTCAAAGTCCCTTAAAAATTTTCCAATTTTTGTCCCAATTCTTCCCATTCCCATTGAAACTTTTCAAATCCCTCTCAAAATTGTTGAAATTCTGTTGAAGCTTTTAAAATTCTCTCTAGAATTTTCAAAATCCATGTCCACATGTTTACAATTTCACGTCAAAAAATGGCTAAAATTCCAGTTGAAATTTTTTCAAAGTCCCTTAAAAATTTTCCAATTTTTGTCCCAATTCTTCCCATTCCCATTGAAACTTTTCAAATCCCTCTCAAAATTGTTGAAATTCTGTTAAAGCTTTTAAAATTCTCTCTAGAATTTTCAAAATCCATGTCCACATGTTTACAATTTCACGTCAAAAAATTGCTAAAATTCCAGTTGAAATTTTTTCAAAGTCCCTTAAAAGTTTTCCAATTTTTGTCCCAATTCTTCCCATTCCCATTGAAACTTTTCAAATCCCTCTCAAAATTGTTGAAATTCTGTTGAAGCTTTTAAAATTCTCTCTAGAATTTTCAAAATCCACTTCAACATGTTTACAATTTCACGTCAAAAAATGGCTAAAATTCCAGTTGAAATTTTTTCAAAGTCCCTTAAAAATTTTCCAATTTTTGTCCCAATTCTTCCCATTCCCATTGAAACTTTTCAAATCCCTCTCAAAATTGTTGAAATTCTGTTGAAGCTTTTAAAATTCTCTCTAGAATTTTCAAAATCCATGGCCACATGTTTACAATTTCACGTCAAAAAATGGCTAAAATTCCAGTTGAAATTTTTTCAAAGTCCCTTAAAAGTTTTCCAATTTTTGTCCCAATTCTTCCCATTCCCATTGAAACTTTTCAAATCCCTCTCAAAATTGTTGAAATTCTCTTGAAGCTTTTAAAATTCTCTCTAGAATTTTCAAAATCCATGTCCACATGTTTACAATTTCACATAAAAAAATTGCTAAAATTCCAGTTGAAATTTTTTCAAAGTCCCTTAAAAATTTTCCAATTTTTGTCCCAATTCTTCCCATTCCCATTGAAACTTTTCAAATCCCTCTCAAAATTGTTGAAATTCTGTTGAAGCTTTTAAAATTCTCTCTAGAATTTTCAAAATCCACTTCAACATGTTTACAATTTCACGTCAAAAAATTGCTAAAATTCCAGTTGAAATTTTTTCAAAGTCCCTTAAAAATTTTCCAATTTTTGTCCCAATTCTTCCCATTCCCATTGAAACTTTTCAAATCCCTCTCAAAATTGTTGAAATTCTGTTGAAGCTTTTAAAATTCTCTCTAGAATTTTCAAAATCCATGTCCACATGTTTACAATTTCACGTCAAAAAATGGCTAAAATTCCAGTTGAAATTTTTTCAAAGTCCCTTAAAAATTTTCCAATTTTTGTCCCAATTCTTCCCATTCCCATTGAAACTTTTCAAATCCCTCTCAAAATTGTTGAAATTCTGTTAAAGCTTTTAAAATTCTCTCTAGAATTTTCAAAATCCATGTCCACATGTTTACAATTTCACGTCAAAAAATTGCTAAAATTCCAGTTGAAATTTTTTCAAAGTCCCTTAAAAGTTTTCCAATTTTTGTCCCAATTCTTCCCATTCCCATTGAAACTTTTCAAATCCCTCTCAAAATTGTTGAAATTCTGTTGAAGCTTTTAAAATTCTCTCTAGAATTTTCAAAATCCACTTCAACATGTTTACAATTTCACGTCAAAAAATGGCTAAAATTCCAGTTGAAATTTTTTCAAAGTCCCTTAAAAATTTTCCAATTTTTGTCCCAATTCTTCCCATTCCCATTGAAACTTTTCAAATCCCTCTCAAAATTGTTGAAATTCTGTTGAAGCTTTTAAAATTCTCTCTAGAATTTTCAAAATCCATGGCCACATGTTTACAATTTCACGTCAAAAAATGGCTAAAATTCCAGTTGAAATTTTTTCAAAGTCCCTTAAAAGTTTTCCAATTTTTGTCCCAATTCTTCCCATTCCCATTGAAACTTTTCAAATCCCTCTCAAAATTGTTGAAATTCTCTTGAAGCTTTTAAAATTCTCTCTAGAATTTTCAAAATCCATGTCCACATGTTTACAATTTCACATAAAAAAATTGCTAAAATTCCAGTTGAAATTTTTTCAAAGTCCCTTAAAAATTTTCCAATTTTTGTCCCAATTCTTCCCATTCCCATTGAAACTTTTCAAATCCCTCTCAAAATTGTTGAAATTCTGTTAAAGCTTTTAAAATTCTCTCTAGAATTTTCAAAATCCATGTCCACATGTTTACAATTTCACGTCAAAAAATTGCTAAAATTCCAGTTGAAATTTTTTCAAAGTCCCTTAAAAGTTTTCCAATTTTTGTCCCAATTCTTCCCATTCCCATTGAAACTTTTCAAATCCCTCTCAAAATTGTTGAAATTCTGTTGAAGCTTTTAAAATTCTCTCTAGAATTTTCAAAATCCATGGCCACATGTTTACAATTTCACATCAAAAAATGGCTAAAATTCCAGTTGAAATTTTTTCAAAGTCCCTTAAAAATTTTCCAATTTTTGTCCCAATTCTTCCCATTCCCATTGAAACTTTTCAAATCCCTCTCAAAATTGTTGAAATTCTGTTGAAGCTTTTAAAATTCTCTCTAGAATTTTCAAAATCCACTTCAACATGTTTACAATTTCACGTCAAAAAATTGCTAAAATTCCAGTTGAAATTTTTTCAAAGTCCCTTAAAAATTTTCCAATTTTTGTCCCAATTCTTCCCATTCCCATTGAAACTTTTCAAATCCCTCTCAAAATTGTTGAAATTCTGTTGAAGCTTTTAAAATTCTCTCTAGAATTTTCAAAATCCATGTCCACATGTTTACAATTTCACGTCAAAAAATGGCTAAAATTCCAGTTGAAATTTTTTCAAAGTCCCTTAAAAATTTTCCAATTTTTGTCCCAATTCTTCCCATTCCCATTGAAACTTTTCAAATCCCTCTCAAAATTGTTGAAATTCTCTTGAAGCTTTTAAAATTCTCTCTAGAATTTTCAAAATCCACTTCAACATGTTTACAATTTCACGTCAAAAAATTGCTAAAATTCCAGTTGAAATTTTTTCAAAGTCCCTTAAAAGTTTTCCAATTTTTGTCCCAATTCTTCCCATTCCCATTGAAACTTTTCAAATCCCTCTCAAAATTGTTGAAATTCTGTTGAAGCTTTTAAAATTCTCTCTAGAATTTTCAAAATCCATGTCCACATGTTTACAATTTCACATAAAAAAATTGCTAAAATTCCAGTTGAAATTTTTTCAAAGTCCCTTAAAAATTTTCCAATTTTTGTCCCAATTCTTCCCATTCCCATTGAAACTTTTCAAATCCCTCTCAAAATTGTTGAAATTCTGTTGAAGCTTTTAAAATTCTCTCTAGAATTTTCAAAATCCATGGCCACATGTTTACAATTTCACATAAAAAAATGGCTAAAATTCCAGTTGAAATTTTTTCAAAGTCCCTTAAAAATTTTCCAATTTTTGTCCCAATTCTTCCCATTCCCATTGAAACTTTTCAAATCCCTCTCAAAATTGTTGAAATTCTGTTAAAGCTTTTAAAATTCTCTCTAGAATTTTCAAAATCCATGTCCACATGTTTACAATTTCACATAAAAAAATTGTTAAAATTCCAGTTGAAATTTTTTCAAAGTCCCTTAAAAATTTTCCAATTTTTGTCCCAATTCTTCCCATTCCCATTGAAACTTTTCAAATCCCTCTCAAAATTGTTGAAATTCTGTTGAAGCTTTTAAAATTCTCTCTAGAATTTTCAAAATCCATGTCCACATGTTTACAATTTCACGTCAAAAAATGGCTAAAATTCCTGTTGAAATTTTTTCAAAGTCCCTGAAAAATTTTTCAATTTTTGTCCCAATTCTTCCCATTCCCATTGAAACTTTTCAAATCCCTCTCAAAATTGTTGAAATTCTGTTGAAGCTTTTAAAATTCTCTCTAGAATTTTCAAAATCCATGTCCACATGTTTACAATTTCACGTCAAAAAATTGCTAAAATTCCAGTTGAAATTTTTTCAAAGTCCCTTAAAAGTTTTCCAATTTTTGTCCCAATTCTTCCCATTCCCATTGAAACTTTTCAAATCCCTCTCAAAATTGTTGAAATTCTGTTGAAGCTTTTAAAATTCTCTCTAGAATTTTCAAAATCCATGGCCACATGTTTACAATTTCACATAAAAAAATGGCTAAAATTCCAGTTGAAATTTTTTCAAAGTCCCTTCAAAATTTTCCAATTTTTGTCCCAATTCTTCCCATTCCCATTGAAACTTTTCAAATCCCTCTCAAAATTGTTGAAATTCTGTTGAAGCTTTTAAAATTCTCTCTAGAATTTTCAAAATCCATGTCCACATGTTTACAATTTCACATAAAAAAATTGTTAAAATTCCAGTTGAAATTTTTTCAAAGTCCCTTAAAAAATTTCCAATTTTTGTCCCAATTCTTCCCATTCCCATTGAAACTTTTCAAATCCCTCTCAAAATTGTTGAAATTCTGTTGAAGCTTTTAAAATTCTCTCTAGAATTTTCAAAATCCATGTCCACATGTTTACAATTTCACGTAAAAAAATGGCTAAAATTCCAGTTGAAATTTTTTCAAAGTCCCTTAAAAATTTTCCAATTTTTGTCCCAATTCTTCCCATTCCCATTGAAACTTTTCAAATCCCTCTCAAAATTGTTGAAATTCTGTTGAAGCTTTTAAAATTCTCTCTAGAATTTTCAAAATCCATGGCCACATGTTTACAATTTCACATAAAAAAATGGCTAAAATTCCAGTTGAAATTTTTTCAAAGTCCCTGAAAAATTTTCCAATTTTTGTCCCAATTCTTCCCATTCCCATTGAAACTTTTCAAATCCCTCTCAAAATTGTTGAAATTCTCTTGAAGCTTTTAAAATTCTCTCTAGAATTTTCAAAATCCATGTCTACATGTTTACAATTTCACGTAAAAAAAATGCTAAAATTCCAGTTGAAATTTTTTCAAAGTCCCTTAAAAATTTTCCAATTTTTGTCCCAATTCTTCCCATTCCCATGGAAACTTTTCAAATCCCTCTCAAAATTGTTGAAATTCTGTTGAAGCTTTTAAAATTCTCTCTAGAATTTTCAAAATCCATGTCCACATGTTTACAATTTCACATAAAAAAATTGCTAAAATTCCAGTTGAAATTTTTTCAAAGTCCCTTAAAAATTTTCCAATGTTTGTCCCAATTCTTCCCATTCCCATTGAAACTTTTCAAATCCCTCTCAAAATTGTTGAAATTCTGTTGAAGCTTTTAAAATTCTCTCTAGAATTTTCAAAATCCACTTCAACATGTTTACAATTTCACGTCAAAAAATTGCTAAAATTCCAGTTGAAATTTTTTTAAAGTCCCTTAAAAATTTTCCAATTTTTGTCCCAATTCTTCCCATTCCCATTGAAACTTTTCAAATCCCTCTCAAAATTGTTGAAATTCTGTTGAAGCTTTTAAAATTCTCTCTAGAATTTTCAAAATCCATGTCCACATGTTTACAATTTCACGTCAAAAAATGGCTAAAATTCCAGTTGAAATTTTTTCAAAGTCCCTTAAAAATTTTCCAATTTTTGTCCCAATTCTTCCCATTCCCATTGAAACTTTTCAAATCCCTCTCAAAATTGTTGAAATTCTGTTGAAGCTTTTAAAATTCTCTCTAGAATTTTCAAAATCCATGGCCACATGTTTACAATTTCACGTCAAAAAATGGCTAAAATTCCAGTTGAAATTTTTTCAAAGTCCCTTAAAAGTTTTCCAATTTTTGTCCCAATTCTTCCCATTCCCATTGAAACTTTTCAAATCCCTCTCAAAATTGTTGAAATTCTGTTGAAGCTTTTAAAATTCTCTCTAGAATTTTCAAAATCCATGGCCACATGTTTACAATTTCACATAAAAAAATGGCTAAAATTCCAGTTGAAATTTTTTCAAAGTCCCTTAAAAATTTTCCAATTTTTGTCCCAATTCTTCCCATTCCCATTGAAACTTTTCAAATCCCTCTCAAAATTGTTGAAATTCTCTTGAAGCTTTTAAAATTCTCTCTAGAATTTTCAAAATCCATGTCTACATGTTTACAATTTCACGTAAAAAAAATGCTAAAATTCCAGTTGAAATTTTTTCAAAGTCCCTTAAAAGTTTTCCAATTTTTGTCCCAATTCTTCCCATTCCCATTGAAACTTTTCAAATCCCTCTCAAAATTGTGGAAATTCTGTTGAAGCTTTTAAAATTCTCTCTAGAATTTTCAAAATCCATGTCCACATGTTTACAATTTCACATAAAAAAATTGCTAAAATTCCAGTTGAAATTTTTTCAAAGTCCCTTAAAAATTTTCCAATGTTTGTCCCAATTCTTCCCATTCCCATTGAAACTTTTCAAATCCCTCTCAAAATTGTTGAAATTCTGTTGAAGCTTTTAAAATTCTCTCTAGAATTTTCAAAATCCATGGCCACATGTTTACAATTTCACATAAAAAAATGGCTAAAATTCCAGTTGAAATTTTTTCAAAGTCCCTTAAAAATTTTCCAATTTTTGTCCCAATTCTTCCCATTCCCATTGAAACTTTTCAAATCCCTCTCAAAATTGTTGAAATTCTCTTGAAGCTTTTAAAATTCTCTCTAGAATTTTCAAAATCCATGTCTACATGTTTACAATTTCACGTAAAAAAAATGCTAAAATTCCAGTTGAAATTTTTTCAAAGTCCCTTAAAAGTTTTCCAATTTTTGTCCCAATTCTTCCCATTCCCATTGAAACTTTTCAAATCCCTCTCAAAATTGTGGAAATTCTCTTGAAGCTTTTAAAATTCTCTCTAGAATTTTCAAAATCCATGTCCACATGTTTACAATTTCACATAAAAAAATTGCTAAAATTCCAGTTGAAATTTTTTCAAAGTCCCTTAAAAATTTTCCAATGTTTGTCCCAATTCTTCCCATTCCCATTGAAACTTTTCAAATCCCTCTCAAAATTGTTGAAATTCTGTTGAAGCTTTTAAAATTCTCTCTAGAATTTTCAAAATCCACTTCAACATGTTTACAATTTCACGTCAAAAAATTGCTAAAATTCCAGTTGAAATTTTTTCAAAGTCCCTTAAAAATTTTCCAATTTTTGTCCCAATTCTTCCCATTCCCATTGAAACTTTTCAAATCCCTCTCAAAATTGTTGAAATTCTGTTGAAGCTTTTAAAATTCTCTCTAGAATTTTCAAAATCCATGTCCACATGTTTACAATTTCACGTCAAAAAATGGCTAAAATTCCAGTTGAAATTTTTTCAAAGTCCCTTAAAAATTTTCCAATTTTTGTCCCAATTCTTCCCATTCCCATTGAAACTTTTCAAATCCCTCTCAAAATTGTTGAAATTCTGTTGAAGCTTTTAAAATTCTCTCTAGAATTTTCAAAATCCATGGCCACATGTTTACAATTTCACATAAAAAAATTGCTAAAATTCCAGTTGAAATTTTTTCAAGTCCCTTAAAAATTTTCCAATTTTTGTCCCAATTCTTCCCATTCCCATTGAAACTTTTCAAATCCCTCTCAAAATTGTGGAAATTCTCTTGAAGCTTTTAAAATTCTCTCTAGAATTTTCAAAATCCATGTCCACATGTTTACAATTTCACATAAAAAAATTGCTAAAATTCCAGTTGAAATTTTTTCAAAGTCCCTTAAAAATTTTCCAATGTTTGTCCCAATTCTTCCCATTCCCATTGAAACTTTTCAAATCCCTCTCAAAATTGTTGAAATTCTGTTGAAGCTTTTAAAATTCTCTCTAGAATTTTCAAAATCCACTTCAACATGTTTACAATTTCACGTCAAAAAATTGCTAAAATTCCAGTTGAAATTTTTTCAAAGTCCCTTAAAAATTTTCCAATTTTTGTCCCAATTCTTCCCATTCCCATTGAAACTTTTCAAATCCCTCTCAAAATTGTTGAAATTCTGTTGAAGCTTTTAAAATTCTCTCTAGAATTTTCAAAATCCATGTCCACATGTTTACAATTTCACGTCAAAAAATGGCTAAAATTCCAGTTGAAATTTTTTCAAAGTCCCTTAAAAATTTTCCAATTTTTGTCCCAATTCTTCCCATTCCCATTGAAACTTTTCAAATCCCTCTCAAAATTGTTGAAATTCTGTTGAAGCTTTTAAAATTCTCTCTAGAATTTTCAAAATCCATGGCCACATGTTTACAATTTCACATAAAAAAATTGCTAAAATTCCAGTTGAAATTTTTTCAAGTCCCTTAAAAATTTTCCAATTTTTGTCCCAATTCTTCCCATTCCCATTGAAACTTTTCAAATCCCTCTCAAAATTGTTGAAATTCTCTTGAAGCTTTTAAAATTCTCTCTAGAATTTTCAAAATCCATGTCCACATGTTTACAATTTCACATAAAAAAATTGCTAAAATTCCAGTTGAAATTTTTTCAAAGTCCCTTAAAAATTTTCCAATTTTTGTCCCAATTCTTCCCATTCCCATTGAAACTTTTCAAATCCCTCTCAAAATTGTGGAAATTCTGTTGAAGCTTTTAAAATTCTCTCTAGAATTTTCAAAATCCATGTCCACATGTTTACAATTTCACATAAAAAAATTGCTAAAATTCCAGTTGAAATTTTTTCAAAGTCCCTTAAAAATTTTCCAATGTTTGTCCCAATTCTTCCCATTCCCATTGAAACTTTTCAAATCCCTCTCAAAATTGTTGAAATTCTGTTGAAGCTTTTAAAATTCTCTCTAGAATTTTCAAAATCCACTTCAACATGTTTACAATTTCACGTCAAAAAATTGCTAAAATTCCAGTTGAAATTTTTTCAAAGTCCCTTAAAAATTTTCCAATTTTTGTCCCAATTCTTCCCATTCCCATTGAAACTTTTCAAATCCCTCTCAAAATTGTTGAAATTCTGTTGAAGCTTTTAAAATTCTCTCTAGAATTTTCAAAATCCATGTCCACATGTTTACAATTTCACGTAACAAAATGGCTAAAATTCCAGTTGAAATTTTTTCAAAGTCCCTTAAAAATTTTCCAATTTTTGTCCCAATTCTTCCCATTCCCATTGAAACTTTTCAAATCCCTCTCAAAATTGTTGAAATTCTGTTGAAGCTTTTAAAATTCTCTCTAGAATTTTCAAAATCCATGTCCACATGTTTACAATTTCACGTCAAAAAATGGCTAAAATTCCAGTTGAAATTTTTTCAAAGTCCCTTAAAAGTTTTCCAATTTTTGTCCCAATTCTTCCCATTCCCATTGAAACTTTTCAAATCCCTCTCAAAATTGTTGAAATTCTGTTGAAGCTTTTAAAATTCTCTCTAGAATTTTCAAAATCCATGGCCACATGTTTACAATTTCACATCAAAAAATGGCTAAAATTCCAGTTGAAATTTTTTCAAAGTCCCTGAAAAATTTTCCAATTTTTGTCCCAATTCTTCCCATTCCCATTGAAACTTTTCAAATCCCTCTCAAAATTGTTGAAATTCTCTTGAAGCTTTTAAAATTCTCTCTAGAATTTTCAAAATCCATGGCCACATGTTTACAATTTCACGTCAAAAAATGGCTAAAATTCCAGTTGAAATTTTTTCAAAGTCCCTTAAAAATTTTCCAATTTTTGTCCCAATTCTTCCCATTCCCATTGAAACTTTTCAAATCCCTCTCAAAATTGTTGAAATTCTGTTAAAGCTTTTAAAATTCTCTCTAGAATTTTCAAAATCCATGTCCACATGTTTACAATTTCACATAAAAAAATTGTTAAAATTCCAGTTGAAATTTTTTCAAAGTCCCTTAAAAATTTTCCAATTTTTGTCCCAATTCTTCCCATTCCCATTGAAACTTTTCAAATCCCTCTCAAAATTGTTGAAATTCTGTTGAAGCTTTTAAAATTCTCTCTAGAATTTTCAAAATCCATGTCCACATGTTTACAATTTCACGTCAAAAAATTGCTAAAATTCCAGTTGAAATTTTTTCAAAGTCCCTTAAAAGTTTTCCAATTTTTGTCCCAATTCTTCCCATTCCCATTGAAACTTTTCAAATCCCTCTCAAAATTGTTGAAATTCTGTTGAAGCTTTTAAAATTCTCTCTAGAATTTTCAAAATCCATGTCCACATGTTTACAATTTCACATAAAAAAATGGCTAAAATTCCAGTTGAAATTTTTTCAAAGTCCCTTCAAAATTTTCCAATTTTTGTCCCAATTCTTCCCATTCCCATTGAAACTTTTCAAATCCCTCTCAAAATTGTTGAAATTCTGTTGAAGCTTTTAAAATTCTCTCTAGAATTTTCAAAATCCATGTCCACATGTTTACAATTTCACATAAAAAAATTGTTAAAATTCCAGTTGAAATTTTTTCAAAGTCCCTTAAAAATTTTCCAATTTTTGTCCCAATTCTTCCCATTCCCATTGAAACTTTTCAAATCCCTCTCAAAATTGTTGAAATTCTGTTGAAGCTTTTAAAATTCTCTCTAGAATTTTCAAAATCCATGTCCACATGTTTACAATTTCACGTAAAAAAATGGCTAAAATTCCAGTTGAAATTTTTTCAAAGTCCCTTAAAAATTTTCCAATTTTTGTCCCAATTCTTCCCATTCCCATTGAAACTTTTCAAATCCCTCTCAAAATTGTTGAAATTCTGTTGAAGCTTTTAAAATTCTCTCTAGAATTTTCAAAATCCATGTCTACATGTTTACAATTTCACGTAAAAAAAATGCTAAAATTCCAGTTGAAATTTTTTCAAAGTCCCTTAAAAATTTTCCAATTTTTGTCCCAATTCTTCCCATTCCCATGGAAACTTTTCAAATCCCTCTCAAAATTGTTGAAATTCTGTTGAAGCTTTTAAAATTCTCTCTAGAATTTTCAAAATCCATGTCCACATGTTTACAATTTCACATAAAAAAATTGCTAAAATTCCAGTTGAAATTTTTTCAAAGTCCCTTAAAAATTTTCCAATGTTTGTCCCAATTCTTCCCATTCCCATTGAAACTTTTCAAATCCCTCTCAAAATTGTTGAAATTCTGTTGAAGCTTTTAAAATTCTCTCTAGAATTTTCAAAATCCACTTCAACATGTTTACAATTTCACGTCAAAAAATTGCTAAAATTCCAGTTGAAATTTTTTCAAAGTCCCTTAAAAATTTTCCAATTTTTGTCCCAATTCTTCCCATTCCCATTGAAACTTTTCAAATCCCTCTCAAAATTGTTGAAATTCTCTTGAAGCTTTTAAAATTCTCTCTAGAATTTTCAAAATCCATGGCCACATGTTTACAATTTCACATAAAAAAATGGCTAAAATTCCAGTTGAAATTTTTTCAAAGTCCCTTAAAAATTTTCCAATTTTTGTCCCAATTCTTCCCATTCCCATTGAAACTTTTCAAATCCCTCTCAAAATTGTTGAAATTCTCTTGAAGCTTTTAAAATTCTCTCTAGAATTTTCAAAATCCATGTCTACATGTTTACAATTTCACGTAAAAAAAATGCTAAAATTCCAGTTGAAATTTTTTCAAAGTCCCTTAAAAGTTTTCCAATTTTTGTCCCAATTCTTCCCATTCCCATTGAAACTTTTCAAATCCCTCTCAAAATTGTTGAAATTCTGTTGAAGCTTTTAAAATTCTCTCTAGAATTTTCAAAATCCACTTCAACATGTTTACAATTTCACGTCAAAAAATTGCTAAAATTCCAGTTGAAATTTTTTCAAAGTCCCTTAAAAATTTTCCAATTTTTGTCCCAATTCTTCCCATTCCCATTGAAACTTTTCAAATCCCTCTCAAAATTGTTGAAATTCTCTTGAAGCTTTTAAAATTCTCTCTAGAATTTTCAAAATCCATGTCCACATGTTTACAATTTCACGTCAAAAAATGGCTAAAATTCCAGTTGAAATTTTTTCAAAGTCCCTTAAAAATTTTCCAATTTTTGTCCCAATTCTTCCCATTCCCATTGAAACTTTTCAAATCCCTCTCAAAATTGTTGAAATTCTGTTGAAGCTTTTAAAATTCTCTCTAGAATTTTCAAAATCCATGTCCACATGTTTACAATTTCACGTCAAAAAATGGCTAAAATTCCAGTTGAAATTTTTTCAAAGTCCCTTAAAAGTTTTCCAATTTTTGTCCCAATTCTTCCCATTCCCATTGAAACTTTTCAAATCCCTCTCAAAATTGTTGAAATTCTGTTGAAGCTTTTAAAATTCTCTCTAGAATTTTCAAAATCCATGGCCACATGTTTACAATTTCACATCAAAAAATGGCTAAAATTCCAGTTGAAATTTTTTCAAAGTCCCTGAAAAATTTTCCAATTTTTGTCCCAATTCTTCCCATTCCCATTGAAACTTTTCAAATCCCTCTCAAAATTGTTGAAATTCTCTTGAAGCTTTTAAAATTCTCTCTAGAATTTTCAAAATCCATGGCCACATGTTTACAATTTCACGTCAAAAAATGGCTAAAATTCCAGTTGAAATTTTTTCAAAGTCCCTTAAAAATTTTCCAATTTTTGTCCCAATTCTTCCCATTCCCATTGAAACTTTTCAAATCCCTCTCAAAATTGTTGAAATTCTGTTAAAGCTTTTAAAATTCTCTCTAGAATTTTCAAAATCCATGTCCACATGTTTACAATTTCACATAAAAAAATTGTTAAAATTCCAGTTGAAATTTTTTCAAAGTCCCTTAAAAATTTTCCAATTTTTGTCCCAATTCTTCCCATTCCCATTGAAACTTTTCAAATCCCTCTCAAAATTGTTGAAATTCTGTTGAAGCTTTTAAAATTCTCTCTAGAATTTTCAAAATCCATGTCTACATGTTTACAATTTCACGTAAAAAAAATGCTAAAATTCCAGTTGAAATTTTTTCAAAGTCCCTTAAAAATTTTCCAATTTTTGTCCCAATTCTTCCCATTCCCATGGAAACTTTTCAAATCCCTCTCAAAATTGTTGAAATTCTGTTGAAGCTTTTAAAATTCTCTCTAGAATTTTCAAAATCCATGTCCACATGTTTACAATTTCACATAAAAAAATTGCTAAAATTCCAGTTGAAATTTTTTCAAAGTCCCTTAAAAATTTTCCAATGTTTGTCCCAATTCTTCCCATTCCCATTGAAACTTTTCAAATCCCTCTCAAAATTGTTGAAATTCTGTTGAAGCTTTTAAAATTCTCTCTAGAATTTTCAAAATCCACTTCAACATGTTTACAATTTCACGTCAAAAAATTGCTAAAATTCCAGTTGAAATTTTTTCAAAGTCCCTTAAAAATTTTCCAATTTTTGTCCCAATTCTTCCCATTCCCATTGAAACTTTTCAAATCCCTCTCAAAATTGTTGAAATTCTCTTGAAGCTTTTAAAATTCTCTCTAGAATTTTCAAAATCCATGGCCACATGTTTACAATTTCACATAAAAAAATGGCTAAAATTCCAGTTGAAATTTTTTCAAAGTCCCTTAAAAATTTTCCAATTTTTGTCCCAATTCTTCCCATTCCCATTGAAACTTTTCAAATCCCTCTCAAAATTGTTGAAATTCTCTTGAAGCTTTTAAAATTCTCTCTAGAATTTTCAAAATCCATGTCTACATGTTTACAATTTCACGTAAAAAAAATGCTAAAATTCCAGTTGAAATTTTTTCAAAGTCCCTTAAAAGTTTTCCAATTTTTGTCCCAATTCTTCCCATTCCCATTGAAACTTTTCAAATCCCTCTCAAAATTGTGGAAATTCTGTTGAAGCTTTTAAAATTCTCTCTAGAATTTTCAAAATCCATGTCCACATGTTTACAATTTCACATAAAAAAATTGCTAAAATTCCAGTTGAAATTTTTTCAAAGTCCCTTAAAAATTTTCCAATGTTTGTCCCAATTCTTCCCATTCCCATTGAAACTTTTCAAATCCCTCTCAAAATTGTTGAAATTCTGTTGAAGCTTTTAAAATTCT